>NW_027175266.1:202500-215000 GCF_028021215.1 Eschrichtius robustus
CCTTGACTGCTTCTGCCTCCAATAGATTTCCTAAGCACTAGTGTATTAAGGAACAGGTTAAAAAGAGAATCCTAATGTGATTTCTTGATAATGGGTGTGTTCCTTATCTTCTCCTAGTGTCTAAACTCTTCTCCATGGCTGGACCCCCAAATAATATTCCTTGACGTGCTAAGGAGTATCTAGAGAGTGGGATAGGTTTAATAACTACCCTAACCCTAACGCGTACCCTAACCCTAACCCCTACCCTATCCCTAACACGAACCCTAATCCTAACCCGTACCCTAAACCGAGCCCTAACCTTCAAACTAACCCTAACCCTAACCCAAACCCATACACTACGCCGTACACGAACCCTTACCCGAACCCGTACCCTAAGCCGTGTCCTAACCCTAGCCCTAACCCTAACCCTAACCCTAAGATACCCTTGACTGCTTCTGCCTCCAATAGATTTCCTAAGCACTAGTGTTTTAAGGAACAGGTTAAAAAGAGAATCCTAATGTGATTTCTTGATAATGGGTGTGTTCCTTATCTTCTCCTAGTGTCTAAACTCTTCTCCATGGCTGGACCCCCAAATAATATTCCTTGACGTGCTAAGGGGTATCTAGAGTGTGGGATAGGTTTAATAACTACCCTAACCCTAACGCGTACCCTAACCCTAACCCCTACCCTAACCCTAACACGTACCCTAATCCTAACCCGTAACCTAAACCGAGCCCTAACCCTCAAACTAACCCTAACCCTAAACCTAACCCATACCCTACGCCGTACCCGAACCCGTACCCGAACCCGTACCCGAACCCGTACCCTAAGCCGTACCCTAACCCTAACCCTAACCCTAAGCTACCCTTGACTGCTTCTGCCTCCAATAGATTTCGTAAGCACTAGTGTTTTAAGGAACAGGTTAAAAAGAGAATCCTAATGTGATTTCTTGATAATGGGTGTGTTCCTTATCTTCTCCTAGTGTCTAAACTCTTCTCCATGGCTGGACCCCCAAATAATATTCCTTGACGTGCTAAGGGGTATCTAGAGAGTGAGATAGGTTTAATAACTACCCTAACCCTAACGCGTACCCTAACCCTAACCCCTCCCCTATCCCTAACACGAACCCTAATCCTAACTCGTACCCTAAACCGAGCCCTAACCTTCAAACTAACCCTAACCCTAACCCAAACCCATACCGTACGCCGTACACGAACCCGTACCCGAACCCGCAACCTAAGCCGTGTCCTAACACTAGCCCTAACCCTAACCCTAACCTTAATCTACCCTTGACTGCTTTTGCCTCCAATAGATTTCCTAAGCACTAGTGTTTTAAGGAACAGGTTAAAAAGAGAATCCTAATGTGATTTCTTGATAATGGGTGTGTTCCTTATCTTCTCCTAGTGTCTAAACTCTTCTCCATGGCTGGACCCCCAAATAATATTCCTTGACGTGCTATGGGGTATCTAGAGAGTGGGATAGGTTTAATAACTACCCTAACCCTAACGCGTACCCTAACCCTAACCCCTACCCTAACCCTAACACGAACCCTAATCCTAACCCGTACCCTAAACCGAGCCCTAACCTTCAAACTAACCCTAACCCTAACCCTAACCCATACCCTACAGCGTACACGAACCCGTACCCGAACCCGTACCCTAAGCCGTACCCTAACCCTAACCCTAACGCTAAGCTACCCTTGACTGCTTCTGCCTCCAATAGATTTCCTAAGCACTAGTGTTTTAAGGAACAGGTTAAAAAGAGAATCCTAATGTGATTTCTTGATAATGGGTGTGTTCCTTATCTTCTCCTAGTGTCTAAACTCTTCTCCATGGCTGGACCCCCAAATAATATTCCTTGACGTGCTAAGGGGTATCTAGAGTGTGGGATAGGTTTAATAACTACCCTAACCCTAACGCGTACCCTAACCCTAACCCATACCCTAACCCTAACACGTACCCTAATCCTAACCCGTAACCTAAACCGAGCCCTAACCCTCAAACTAACCCTAACCCTAAACCTAACCCATACCCTACGCCGTACCCGAACCCGTACCCGAACCCGTACCCGAACCCGTACCCTAAGCCGTACCCTAACCCTAACCCTAACCCTAAGCTACCCTTGACTGCTTCTGCCTCCAATAGATTTCCTAAGCACTAGTGTTTTAAGGAACAGGTTAAAAAGAGAATCCTAATGTGATTTCAGGATAATGGGTGTGTTCCTTATCTTCTCCAAGTGTCTAAACTCTTCTCCATGGCTGGACCCCCAAATAATATTCCTTGACGTGCTAAGGGGTATGTAGAGAGTGGGATAGGTTTAATAACTACCCTAACCCTAACGCGTACCCTAACCCTAACCCCTACCCTAACCCTAACACGTACCCTAATCCTAACCCGTAACCTAAACCGAGCCCTAACCCTCAAACTAACCCTAACCCTAAACCTAACCCATACCCTATGCCGTACCCGAACCCGTAACCGAACCCGTACCCGAACCCGTACCCTAAGCCGTACCCTAACCCTAACCCTAACCCTAAGCTACCCTTGACTGCTTCTGCCTCCAATAGATTTCCTAAGCACTAGTGTTTTAAGGAACAGGTTAAAAAGAGAATCCTAATGTGATTTCTTGATAATGGGTGTGTTCCTTATCTTCTCCTAGTGTCTAAACTCTTCTCCATGGCTGGACCCCCAAATAATATTCCTTGACGTGCTAAGGGGTATCTAGAGAGTGGGATAGGTTTAATAACTACCCTAACCCTAACGCGTACCCTAACCCTAACCCCTACCCTAACCCTAACACGTACCCTAATCCTAACCCGTACCCTAAACCGAGCCCTAACCTTCAAACTAACCCTAACCCTAACCCATACCCTACGCCGTACACGAACCCGTACCCGAAACCGTACCCTAAGCCGTACCCTAACCCTAACCCTAACCCTAAACCTAACCCTAACCCTAAGCTACCCTTGACTGCTTCTGCCTCCAATAGATTTCCTAAGCACTAGTGTTTTAAGGAACAGGTTAAAAGGAGAATCCTAATGTGATTTCTTGATAATGGGTGTGTTCCTTATCTTCTCCTAGTGTCTAAACTCTTCTCCATGGCTGGACACCCAAATAATATTCCTTGACGTGCTAAGGGGTATCTAGAGAGTGGGATAGGTTTAATAACTACCCTAACCCTAACGCGTACCCTAACCCTAACACGTACCCTAATCCTAACCCGTACCCTAAACCGAGCCCTAACCCTCAAACTAACCCTAACCCTAACCCTAACCCATACCCTACGCCGTACCCGAACCCGTACCCGAACCCGTACCCTAAGCCGTACCCTAAAGCTAACCCTAACCCTAACCCTAACCCTAACCCTAAGCTACCCTTGACTGCTTCTGCCTCCAATAGATTTCCTAAGCACTAGTGTTTTAAGGAACAGGTTAAAAAGAGAATCCTAATGTGATTTCTTGATAATGGGTGTGTTCCTTATCTTCTCCTAGTGTCTAAACTCTTCTCCATGGCTGGACCCCCAAATAATATTCCTTGACGTGCTAAGGGGTATCTAGAGAGTGGGATAGGTTTAATAACTACCCTAACCCTAATGCGTACCCTAACCCTAACCCCTACCCTAACCCTAACACGTACCCTAATCCTAACCCGTACCCTAAACCGAGCCCTAACCCTCAAACTAACCCTAACCCTAACCCTAACCCATACCCTACGCCGTACCCGAACCCGTACCCGAACCCGTACCCTAAGCCATACCCTAACCCTAACCCTAACCGTAACCCTAACCCTAAGCTACCCTTGACTGCTTCTGCCTCCAATAGATTTCCTAAGCACTAGTGTATTAAGGAACAGGTTAAAAAGAGAATCCTAATGTGATTTCTTGATAATGGGTGTGTTCCTTATCTTCTCCTAGTGTCTAAACTCTTCTCCATGGCTGGACCCCCAAATAATATTCCTTGACGTGCTAAGGAGTATCTAGAGAGTGGGATAGGTTTAATAACTACCCTAACCCTAACGCGTACCCTAACCCTAACCCCTACCCTATCCCTAACACGAACCCTAATCCTAACCCGTACCCTAAACCGAGCCCTAACCTTCAAACTAACCCTAACCCTAACCCAAACCCATACACTACGCCGTACACGAACCCTTACCCGAACCCGTACCCTAAGCCGTGTCCTAACCCTAGCCCTAACCCTAACCCTAACCCTAAGATACCCTTGACTGCTTCTGCCTCCAATAGATTTCCTAAGCACTAGTGTTTTAAGGAACAGGTTAAAAAGAGAATCCTAATGTGATTTCTTGATAATGGGTGTGTTCCTTATCTTCTCCTAGTGTCTAAACTCTTCTCCATGGCTGGACCCCCAAATAATATTCCTTGACGTGCTAAGGGGTATCTAGAGTGTGGGATAGGTTTAATAACTACCCTAACCCTAACGCGTACCCTAACCCTAACACCTACCCTAACCCTAACACGTACCCTAATCCTAACCCGTAAACTAAACCGAGCCCTAACCCTCAAACTAACCCTAACCCTAAACCTAACCCATACCCTACGCCGTACCCGAACCCGTACCCGAACCCGTACCCTAAGCCGTACCCTAACCCTAACCCTAACCCTAAGCTACCCTTGACTGCTTCTGCCTCCAATAGATTTCCTAAGCACTAGTGTTTTAAGGAACAGGTTAAAAAGAGAATCCTAATGTGATTTCTTGATAATGGGTGTGTTCCTTATCTTCTCCTAGTGTCTAAACTCTTCTCCATGGCTGGACCCCCAAATAATATTCCTTGACGTGCTAAGGGGTATCTAGAGAGTGAGATAGGTTTAATAACTACCCTAACCCTAACGCGTACCCTAACCCTAACCCCTCCCCTATCCCTAACACGAACCCTAATCCTAACTCGTACCCTAAACCGAGCCCTAACCTTCAAACTAACCCTAACCCTAACCCAAACCCATACCGTACGCCGTACACGAACCCGTACCCGAACCCGCAACCTAAGCCGTGTCCTAACACTAGCCCTAACCCTAACCCTAACCTTAATCTACCCTTGACTGCTTTTGCCTCCAATAGATTTCCTAAGCACTAGTGTTTTAAGGAACAGGTTAAAAAGAGAATCCTAATGTGATTTCTTGATAATGGGTGTGTTCCTTATCTTCTCCTAGTGTCTAAACTCTTCTCCATGGCTGGACCCCCAAATAATATTCCTTGACGTGCTATGGGGTATCTAGAGAGTGGGATAGGTTTAATAACTACCCTAACCCTAACGCGTACCCTAACCCTAACCCCTACCCTAACCCTAACACGAACCCTAATCCTAACCCGTACCCTAAACCGAGCCCTAACCTTCAAACTAACCCTAACCCTAACCCTAACCCATACCCTACAGCGTACACGAACCCGTACCCGAACCCGTACCCTAAGCCGTACCCTAACCCTAACCCTAACCCTAAGCTACCCTTGACTGCTTCTGCCTCCAATAGATTTCCTAAGCACTAGTGTTTTAAGGAACAGGTTAAAAAGAGAATCCTAATGTGATTTCTTGATAATGGGTGTGTTCCTTATCTTCTCCTAGTGTCTAAACTCTTCTCCATGGCTGGACCCCCAAATAATATTCCTTGACGTGCTAAGGGGTATCTAGAGTGTGGGATAGGTTTAATAACTACCCTAACCCTAACGCGTACCCTAACCCTAACCCCTACCCTAACCCTAACACGTACCCTAATCCTAACCCGTAACCTAAACCGAGCCCTAACCCTCAAACTAACCCTAACCCTAAACCTAACCCATACCCTACGCCGTACCCGAACCCGTACCCGAACCCGTACCCGAACCCGTACCCTAAGCCGTACCCTAACCCTAACCCTAACCCTAAGCTACCCTTGACTGCTTCTGCCTCCAATAGATTTCCTAAGCACTAGTGTTTTAAGGAACAGGTTAAAAAGAGAATCCTAATGTGATTTCAGGATAATGGGTGTGTTCCTTATCTTCTCCAAGTGTCTAAACTCTTCTCCATGGCTGGACCCCCAAATAATATTCCTTGACGTGCTAAGGGGTATGTAGAGAGTGGGATAGGTTTAATAACTACCCTAACCCTAACGCGTACCCTAACCCTAACCCCTACCCTAACCCTAACACGTACCCTAATCCTAACCCGTAACCTAAACCGAGCCCTAACCCTCAAACTAACCCTAACCCTAAACCTAACCCATACCCTATGCCGTACCCGAACCCGTAACCGAACCCGTACCCGAACCCGTACCCTAAGCCGTACCCTAACCCTAACCCTAACCCTAAGCTACCCTTGACTGCTTCTGCCTCCAATAGATTTCCTAAGCACTAGTGTTTTAAGGAACAGGTTAAAAAGAGAATCCTAATGTGATTTCTTGATAATGGGTGTGTTCCTTATCTTCTCCTAGTGTCTAAACTCTTCTCCATGGCTGGACCCCCAAATAATATTCCTTGACGTGCTAAGGGGTATCTAGAGAGTGGGATAGGTTTAATAACTACCCTAACCCTAACGCGTACCCTAACCCTAACCCCTACCCTAACCCTAACACGTACCCTAATCCTAACCCGTACCCTAAACCGAGCCCTAACCTTCAAACTAACCCTAACCCTAACCCATACCCTACGCCGTACACGAACCCGTACCCGAAACCGTACCCTAAGCCGTACCCTAACCCTAACCCTAACCCTAAACCTAACCCTAACCCTAAGCTACCCTTGACTGCTTCTGCCTCCAATAGATTTCCTAAGCACTAGTGTTTTAAGGAACAGGTTAAAAGGAGAATCCTAATGTGATTTCTTGATAATGGGTGTGTTCCTTATCTTCTCCTAGTGTCTAAACTCTTCTCCATGGCTGGACACCCAAATAATATTCCTTGACGTGCTAAGGGGTATCTAGAGAGTGGGATAGGTTTAATAACTACCCTAACCCTAACGCGTACCCTAACCCTAACACGTACCCTAATCCTAACCCGTACCCTAAACCGAGCCCTAACCCTCAAACTAACCCTAACCCTAACCCTAACCCATACCCTACGCCGTACCCGAACCCGTACCCGAACCCGTACCCTAAGCCGTACCCTAAAGCTAACCCTAACCCTAACCCTAACCCTAACCCTAAGCTACCCTTGACTGCTTCTGCCTCCAATAGATTTCCTAAGCACTAGTGTTTTAAGGAACAGGTTAAAAAGAGAATCCTAATGTGATTTCTTGATAATGGGTGTGTTCCTTATCTTCTCCTAGTGTCTAAACTCTTCTCCATGGCTGGACCCCCAAATAATATTCCTTGACGTGCTAAGGGTTATCTAGAGAGTGGGATAGGTTTAATAACTACCCTAACCCTAACGCGTACCCTAACCCTAACCTCTACCCTAACCCTAAGACGTACCCTAATCCTAACCCGTAACCTAAACCGAGCCCTAACCCTCAAACTAACCCTAACCCTAACCCTAACCCATACCCTACGCCATACCCGAACCCGTACCCGAACCCGTACACTAAGCCGTACCTAACCCTAACCATAACCCTAACCCTAAACCTAACCCTAAGCTACCCTTGACTGCTTCTGCCTCCAATAGATTTCCTAAGCACTAGTGTATTAAGGAACAGGTTAAAAAGAGAATCCTAATGTGATTTCAGGATAATGGGTGTGTTCCTTATCTTCTCCTACTGTCTAAACTCTTCTCCATGGCTGGACCCCCAAATAATATTCCTTGACGTGCTAAGGGGTATCTAGGGAGTGGGATAGGTTTAATAACTACCCTACCCCTAACGCGTACCCTAACCCTAACCCCTACCCTAAACCTAACACGAACCCTAATCCTAACCCGTACCCTAAACCGAGCCCTAACCTTCAAACTAACCCTAACCCTAACCCTAACCCATACGCTACGCCGTACACGAACCCGTACCCGAACCCGTACCCTAAGCCGTACCCTAACCCTAACCCTAACCCTAAGCTACCCTTGACTGCTTCTGCCTCCAATAGATTTCTTAAGCACTAGTGTTTTAACGAACAGGTTAAAAAGAGAATCCTAATGTGATTTATTGATAATGGGTGTGTTCCTTATCTTCTCCTAGGGTCTAAACTCTTCTCCATGGCTGGACCCCCAAATAATATTCCTTGACGTGCTAAGGGGTATCTAGAGAGTGGGATAGGTTTAATAACTACCCTAACCCTAACGCGTACCCTAACCCTAACCCCTACCCTAACCCTAACACGTACCCTAATCCTAACACGTAACCTAAACCGAGCCCTAACCCTCAAACTAACCCTAATCCTAAACCTAACCCATACCCTACGCCGTACCCGAACCCGTACCCGAACCCGTACCCGAACCCGTACCCTAAGCCGTACCCTAACCCTAACCCTAACCCTAAGCTACCCTTGACTGCTTCTGCCTCCAATAGATTTCCTAAGCACTAGTGTTTTAAGGAACAGGTTAAAAAGAGAATCCTAATGTGATTTCTTGATAATGGGTGTGTTCCTTATCTTCTCCTAGTGTCTAAACTCTTCTCCATGGCTGGACCCCCAAATAATATTCCTTGACGTGCTAAAGGGTATCTAGAGTGTGGGATAGGTTTAATAACTACCCTAACCCTAACGCGTACCCTAACCCTAACCCCTACCCTAACCCTAACACGTACCCTAATCCTAACCCGTAACCTAAACCGAGCCCTAACCCTCAAACTAACCCTAACCCTAAACCTAACCCATACCCTACGCCGTACCCGAACCCGTACCCGAACCCGTACCCGAACCCGTACCCTAAGCCGTACCCTAACCCTAACCCTAACCCTAAGCAACCCTTGACTGCTTCTGCCTCCAATAGATTTCCTAAGCACTAGTGTTTTAAGGAACAGGTTAAAAAGAGAATCCTAATGTGATTTCAGGATAATGGGTGTGTTCCTTATCTTCTCCTAGTGTCTAAACTCTTCTCCATGGCTGGACCCCCAAATAATATTCCTTGACGTGCTAAGGGGTATGTAGAGAGTGGGATAGGTTTAATAACTACCCTAACCCTAACGCGTACCCTAACCCTAACCCCTACCCTAACCCTAACACGTACCCTAATCCTAACCCGTAACCTAAACCGAGCCCTAACCCTCAAACTAACCCTAACCCTAAACCTAACCCATACCCTACGCCGTACCCGAACCCGTAACCGAACCCGTACCCGAACCCGTACCCTAAGCCGTACCCTAACCCTAACCCTAACCCTAACCCTAACCATAACCCTAACCCTAAACCTAACCCTAACCCTAACCCTAAGCTACCCTTGACTGCTTCTGCCTCCAATAGATTTCCTAAGTACTAGTGTATTAAGGAACAGGTTAAAAAGAGAATCCTAATGTGAATTCAGGATAATGGGTGTGTTCCTTATCTTCTCCTACTGTCTAAACTCTTCTCCATGGCTGGACCCCCAAATAATATTCCTTGACGTGCTAAGGGGTATCTAGAGAGTGGGATAGGTTTAATAACTACCCTAACCCTAACGCGTACCCTAACCCTAACCCCTACCCTAACCCTAACACGTACCCTAATCCTAACCCGTACCCTAAACCGAGCCCTAACCTTCAAACTAACCCTAACCCTAACCCATACCCTACGCCGTACACGAACCCGTACCCGAAACCGTACCCTAAGCCGTACCCTAACCCTAACCCTAACCCTAAACCTAACCCTAACCCTAAGCTACCCTTGACTGCTTCTGCCTCCAATAGATTTCCTAAGCACTAGTGTTTTAAGGAACAGGTTAAAAGGAGAATCCTAATGTGATTTCTTGATAATGGGTGTGTTCCTTATCTTCTCCTAGTGTCTAAACTCTTCTCCATGGCTGGACACCCAAATAATATTCCTTGACGTGCTAAGGGGTATCTAGAGAGTGGGATAGGTTTAATAACTACCCTAACCCTAACGCGTACCCTAACCCTAACACGTACCCTAATCCTAACCCGTACCCTAAACCGAGCCCTAACCCTCAAACTAACCCTAACCCTAACCCTAACCCATACCCTACGCCGTACCCGAACCCGTACCCGAACCCGTACCCTAAGCCGTACCCTAAAGCTAACCCTAACCCTAACCCTAACCCTAACCCTAAGCTACCCTTGACTGCTTCTGCCTCCAATAGATTTCCTAAGCACTAGTGTTTTAAGGAACAGGTTAAAAAGAGAATCCTAATGTGATTTCTTGATAATGGGTGTGTTCCTTATCTTCTCCTAGTGTCTAAACTCTTCTCCATGGCTGGACCCCCAAATAATATTCCTTGACGTGCTAAGGGTTATCTAGAGAGTGGGATAGGTTTAATAACTACCCTAACCCTAACGCGTACCCTAACCCTAACCTCTACCCTAACCCTAAGACGTACCCTAATCCTAACCCGTAACCTAAACCGAGCCCTAACCCTCAAACTAACCCTAACCCTAACCCTAACCCATACCCTACGCCATACCCGAACCCGTACCCGAACCCGTACACTAAGCCGTACCTAACCCTAACCATAACCCTAACCCTAAACCTAACCCTAAGCTACCCTTGACTGCTTCTGCCTCCAATAGATTTCCTAAGCACTAGTGTATTAAGGAACAGGTTAAAAAGAGAATCCTAATGTGATTTCAGGATAATGGGTGTGTTCCTTATCTTCTCCTACTGTCTAAACTCTTCTCCATGGCTGGACCCCCAAATAATATTCCTTGACGTGCTAAGGGGTATCTAGGGAGTGGAATAGGTTTAATAACTACCCTACCCCTAACGCGTACCCTAACCCTAACCCCTACCCTAAACCTAACACGAACCCTAATCCTAACCCGTACCCTAAACCGAGCCCTAACCTTCAAACTAACCCTAACCCTAACCCTAACCCATACGCTACGCCGTACACGAACCCGTACCCGAACCCGTACCCTAAGCCGTACCCTAACCCTAACCCTAACCCTAAGCTACCCTTGACTGCTTCTGCCTCCAATAGATTTCTTAAGCACTAGTGTTTTAACGAACAGGTTAAAAAGAGAATCCTAATGTGATTTATTGATAATGGGTGTGTTCCTTATCTTCTCCTAGGGTCTAAACTCTTCTCCATGGCTGGACCCCCAAATAATATTCCTTGACGTGCTAAGGGGTATCTAGAGAGTGGGATAGGTTTAATAACTACCCTAACCCTAACGCGTACCCTAACCCTAACCCCTACCCTAACCCTAACACGTACCCTAATCCTAACACGTAACCTAAACCGAGCCCTAACCCTCAAACTAACCCTAATCCTAAACCTAACCCATACCCTACGCCGTACCCGAACCCGTACCCGAACCCGTACCCGAACCCGTACCCTAAGCCGTACCCTAACCCTAACCCTAACCCTAAGCTACCCTTGACTGCTTCTGCCTCCAATAGATTTCCTAAGCACTAGTGTTTTAAGGAACAGGTTAAAAAGAGAATCCTAATGTGATTTCTTGATAATGGGTGTGTTCCTTATCTTCTCCTAGTGTCTAAACTCTTCTCCATGGCTGGACCCCCAAATAATATTCCTTGACGTGCTAAAGGGTATCTAGAGTGTGGGATAGGTTTAATAACTACCCTAACCCTAACGCGTACCCTAACCCTAACCCCTACCCTAACCCTAACACGTACCCTAATCCTAACCCGTAACCTAAACCGAGCCCTAACCCTCAAACTAACCCTAACCCTAAACCTAACCCATACCCTACGCCGTACCCGAACCCGTACCCGAACCCGTACCCGAACCCGTACCCTAAGCCGTACCCTAACCCTAACCCTAACCCTAAGCAACCCTTGACTGCTTCTGCCTCCAATAGATTTCCTAAGCACTAGTGTTTTAAGGAACAGGTTAAAAAGAGAATCCTAATGTGATTTCAGGATAATGGGTGTGTTCCTTATCTTCTCCTAGTGTCTAAACTCTTCTCCATGGCTGGACCCCCAAATAATATTCCTTGACGTGCTAAGGGGTATGTAGAGAGTGGGATAGGTTTAATAACTACCCTAACCCTAACGCGTACCCTAACCCTAACCCCTACCCTAACCCTAACACGTACCCTAATCCTAACCCGTAACCTAAACCGAGCCCTAACCCTCAAACTAACCCTAACCCTAAACCTAACCCATACCCTACGCCGTACCCGAACCCGTAACCGAACCCGTACCCGAACCCGTACCCTAAGCCGTACCCTAACCCTAACCCTAACCCTAACCCTAACCATAACCCTAACCCTAAACCTAACCCTAACCCTAACCCTAAGCTACCCTTGACTGCTTCTGCCTCCAATAGATTTCCTAAGTACTAGTGTATTAAGGAACAGGTTAAAAAGAGAATCCTAATGTGAATTCAGGATAATGGGTGTGTTCCTTATCTTCTCCTACTGTCTAAACTCTTCTCCATGGCTGGACCCCCAAATAATATTCCTTGACGTGCTAAGGGGTATCTAGGGAGTGGGATAGGTTTAATAACTACCCTAACCCTAACGCGTACCCTAACCCTAACCCCTACCCTAACCC
>NW_027175266.1:520000-630505 GCF_028021215.1 Eschrichtius robustus
ACCTACAACCAAGGGTACTGCACCCTGCAAAGAGCTCATTCAGATTTGATGGAGAAATCAAAAGCCTTACAGACAAGCAAAAGCTAAGAGAATTCAGCACCATGCAACCAGCTCTACACCAAATGCTAAAAGAACTTCTCTAAGTGGGAAACACAAGAGAAGAAAAGGACCCACCAAGACAAACCCATAACAATTAAGAAAATAGTAGTAGGAACATACATATCGATAATTACCTTAAACGTGAATGCACTAAATGTTCCAACCAAAAGACATAGACTGGCTGAATGGATACAAAAACAAGACCCATATATATGCTGTCTACAAGAGACCCATTTCAGACCTAGGGACACATACAGACTGAAAGTGAGGCGATGGAAAAATATATTCTATGCTAATGAAAATCAAAAGAAAGCTGGAGTAGCAATACTCATATCAGATAAAATAGACTTTAAAATAAAGAATGTTACAAGAGACAAGGAAAGACACTACATAATGGTCAAGGGATCAATCCAAGAAGAAGATATAACAATTATAAATATATATGTACCCAACATAGGAGCACCTCAATGTATAAGGCAACTGCTAACAGCTATAAAAGAGGAAATCGACAGTAACACAATAATAGCGGGGGACTTTAACAGCTCACTTACACCAGTGGAGATCAGCCAGACAGAAAATTAATAAGGAAACACAAGCTTTAAATGACACAATAGACCAGATAGAGTTCATTGATATTTATAGGACATTCCATCCAAAAACAGCAGATTACACGTTCTTCTCAACTGCACACGGAACATTCTCCAGGATAGATCACATCTTGGGTCACAGATAAAGCCTCAGTAAATTTAAGAAAACTGAAATCATATCAAGCAGCTGTTCCGACCACAATGCTATGAGATTAGAAATCAATTACACGGAAAAAACTGTAAAAAACACAAACACATGGAGGCTAAACAATACGTTACTAAATAACCAAGAGATCACTGAAGAAATCAAAGGGGAAATCAAAAACTACCTAGAGACAAATGACAACCAAAACACGATGATCCAAAACCTATGGGATGCAGCAAAAGGAGTTCTAAGAGGGAAGTTTATAGCAATACAAGCCTACCTCAAGAAACAAGAAAAATCTCAAATAAACAATCTAACCTTACACCTAGAGGAACTAGAGAAAGAAGAACAAAACCCAAAGTTAGTAGAAGGAAAGAAATCCTAAAGATCAGAGCAGAAATAAATGAAATAGAAACAAAGAAAACGGAAGCAAAGATCATCAAAACTAAAAGCTGGTTCTTTGAGAAGATAAGCAAAAATGATCAACCTTTAGCCACACTCAAGAAAAAGAGGGAGAGGACGCAAATCAACAAAATTAGAAGTGAAAAAGGAGAAGTTACAACAGACACCACAGGAATACAAAGCATCCTAAGAGACTACTACAAGCAACTCTGTGCCAATAAAATGGACAATCTGGAAGAAATGGACAAATTCTTAGAAAGGTATAACCTTCTAAGACTGAACCAGGAAGAAATAGAAAATATGAACAAACCTATCACAAGCAATGAAATTGAAACTGTGATTAAAAATCTTCCAACAAACAAAAGTCCAGAACCAGATGGCATTACAGGTGAATTCTATCAAACATTTAGAGAAGAGCTAACACCCAACCTTCTCAAATTCTTCAAAACAATTGCAGGGGAAGGAACACTCCCAAACTCATTCTATGAGACCACCATCACCCTGATACCAAAATCAGACAGAGATACTACAAGGAAAGAAAATTATAGACCAATATCCCTGATGAATATAGATGCAAAAATCCTCAACAAAATACTAGCAAACAGAATCGAACAACACATTAAAAGGATCATACACCATGATCAAGTGGGGTTTATCCCAGGGATGCAAGGATTCTTCAATATACACAAATCAATGTGATACACCATATTAACAAATTGTAGAATAAAACCATATGGTCATCTCAATAGATGAAGGAAAAGATTTTGAGAAAATTCAACACTCATTTATGATAAAAACTCTGCAGAGTGTGGGCATAGACGGAAACTACCTCAACATAATAAAGGCCATATATGACAAACCCACAGCAAACAGCATTCTCAATGGTGAAAAACTGAAAGCGTTTCCTCTAAGATCAGGAACAAGACGAGGATGTCCACTCTCACCACTGCTATTCAACATAGTTTTGGAAGTCCTAGCCATGGCAATCAGAGAAGAAAAAGAAATAAAAGGAATACAAAACGGAAAAGAAGAAGTAAAATTGTCACTGTTTGCAGATGACATGATATCATAGATAGAGAATCTTAAAGATGCCACCAGAAAACCACTGGAGCTAATCAATGAATTTGGTAAAGTTGCAGGATACAAAATTAATGCACAGAAATTGCTTGCATTCCTACACACTAACAATGAAAGATCAGAAAGAGAAATTAAGGAAACAATCCCATTACCACTGCAACAAAAAGAATAAAATACCTAGGAATAAACCTACCTAAGGAAGTAAAAGACCTGTACTCAGAAAACTATAAGACACTGATGAAAGAAATCAAAGATGATATAAACAGATGGAGACATATACCATGTCCTTGGATTAGAAGAATCAATATTGTGAAAATGACTATACTACCCAAAGCAATCTACAGATTCAATGCAATCCCGATCAAAATACCTTTGGCATTTTCTACAGAACAAGAAAAAAAAATCTTAAAATTTGTAGGGAGACACAAAAGACCCTGGATAGCCAAAGCAGTCTTGAGGGGGAAAAAAAAGAGCTCGAGGAATCAGACTTCCAGACTTCAGACTATATTACAAAGCTACAGTAATCAAGATAATATGGTACTGACACAAACACAGAAATATAGGTCAATAGAAAAGGATAGAAAGCACAGAGATAAACCCACGTACCTATGGTTAACTAATCTATGACAAAGGAGGCAAGGGTATACAATGGAGAAAAGACAGTGTCTTCAGTAAGTGGTGTTGGGAAAACTGGACAGCTACATGTAAAAGAATGAAATTAGTACACTCCCTAACACCATACACAAAAATAACTCAAAATGGATTAGAGACCTAAATATAAGACCAGCCACTATAAAACTCTTAGAAGAAAACATAAGCAGAACAGTCTATGACATAAATCATAGCAAGATCCTTTTTGACCCACCTCCTAGAGAAATGGAAATAAAAACAAAAATTAAAAAATGGGACCGAATGAAACATAAATTCTTTTGCACAGCAAAGGAAAACTTAAGCAAGATGAAAAGACAACCATCAGAATGGGAGAAAATATTTTCAAATGAAGCAAATGGCAAAGGATTAATCTACAAAAAGCAGCTCATGTAGCTCAATATCACAAAACCAAACAACCCAATCCAAAAATGGGCAGAAGACCTAAATAGAAATTTCTCCAAAGAAGATATACAGGTTGCCAACAAACACATGAAAGGATGCTGAGCATCACTAATCATTAGAGAAATGCAAATCAAAACTACAGTGAGGTATCACCTCACACCAGTCAGAATGGCCATCATCAAAAAATCTACCAACAGTAAATGCTGGAGAGGCATTTATTGGAGAAAAGGGAACCCTCTTGCACTGTTGGTGGGAATGTAAATTGATATAGCCACTAGGTAGAACGGTATGGGGCTTCCTTAAAAACTAAAAATAGAACTACCATACAACCCAGCAAACCCACTCCTGGACATTTACCCTGAGAAAACCATAATTCAAAAAGAGTCATGTACCACAATGTTCACTGTAGCTCTATTTACAATAGCCAGGACATGGAAGCAACCTAAGTGTCCATCAACAGATAAATGGATAAAGAAGATGTGGCACATATATACAATGGAACATTATTCAGCCATAAAAAGAAACGAAATTGAGTTATTTTTAGTGAGGTGGATGGATCTAGAGTCTGTCCTACAGAGTGAAGTAAGTCAGAAAGAGAAAAACAAATACCGTATGCTAACACATATATATGGAATCTAAAAAAAAAAAGTTTATGAAGAACCTAGGGGCAGGAAAGGATTAAGGACACAGACGTAGAGAAAGGACTTGAGGACATGGGGAGAGGGAAGGGTAAGCTGGGACAAAGTGAGAGAGTGGTATGGACATATATACACTACCAAATGTAAAATTGATAGCTACTGGGAAGCAGCCACATAGCACAGGGAGATCAGCTCTGTGCTTTGTGACCACCTAAAAGGGTGGGATAAGGGAGTGAGAGGGAGGTGCAAGAGGGAGGGGATATGGTGTTATATGTATACGCATAGCTGATTCACTTTTTTATACAGCAGAAACTAACACACAATTGTAAAGCAATTATACTCCAATAAAGATGTAAAAGAAAAAAAAAAAAAAAAAGAAAGCCCAGAGATAAACCTACACACCTATGGCCCACTAATCTATGACAAAGGAGGCAAGGGTATACAATGGAGAAAAGACAGTCTCTTCAATAAGTGGTGCTGGGAAAAATGGACAGCTACATGTAAAAGAATGAAATTAGAACACTCCCTAACACCATACACAAAAAATAAACTCCAAATGGATTAGAGACCGAAATGTAAGACCGGACACTATAAAACTCTTAGAGGAAAACATAGGAAGAATACTCTTTGACATAAATCACAGCAAGATATTTTTTGATCCACCTCCTAGAGTAATGAAATAAAAAAAAAAAAAAAAAAAAAAAAAAAGGGGAGCAAATGAAACCTAAAAGCTTTTGCAAAGCAAAGGAAACTACAAACAAGACGAAAAGACAACCCTCAGAATGGGAGAAAATATTTGCAAACGAATCAATGGACAAAGGATTAATCTCCAATGTATATAAACAGCTCATGCAGCTCAACAGTAAAAAACCAAACAAACCAATCCAAAAATGGGCAGATGACGTAAATAGACATTTGTCCCAAGAAGACATACAGATGACCAAGAAACACATGAAAAGCTACTCAACATCACTAATTATTAGAGAAATATAAACCAAAACTACAATGAGGTATCACCTCACACGAGTTAGAATGGGCATCATCAGAAAATCTACAAACAACAAATGCTGGAGAGGGTGTGGAGGAAAGGGAACCCTCTTACACTATTTGTGGGAATGTAAATTGATACAGTCACTATGGAGAACAGTATGGAGGTTCCTTAAAAAACTAAAAATAGAATTACCATATGACCCAGCAATCCCACTACTGGCCATATACCCAGAGAAAACCATAATTCAAAAAGACATATTCACCACAATATTCATTGCAGCACTATTTACAATAGCCAGGTCATGGAAGCAACCTAAATGCCCATAGACAGACGAACGGAAAAGATGTGCTACATATATAAAATGGAATATTACTCAGCCATAAAAAGGAATGAAATTGGGTCATTTGTAGAGACGTGGATAGATCTAGAGACTGTCATACAGAGTGAAGTAAGTCAGAAAGAGAAAAACAAATATCGTATATTAACGCATACATGTAGAACCTAGAAAAATGGTAAAGATGAACTGGTTTGCAAGGCAGAAATAGAGACACAGATGTAGAGAACAAATGTATGGACACCAAGGGGGGAAAGTGGCAGGGTGGTGGTGGTGGGATGAATTGCGACCCTGGGATTGACATATATACACTTATATGTATAAAATAGATAACCAATAAGAGCCTGCTGTATAAAAAAATGAATAAAATAAATTCAAAAATTAAAAAATAAATAATACTTAAGAAAATAAAACAGAAAAAAAAAAGTTCTGTCCTTCCCATAGACGTATTTATATGAATGAATGATTTCCATGCTTATATCCATAAATACAAAAAGAGGAATAAAACTTACCTTGAACCAAAAAAGAAAAAAAAAAAACTGAACCCACTGGTCATACAGAGGAAAACCCTATCAGCGCACTTGCTCCAGTGGTAAACAATTCTTAAGTTGGTCACAGGTGGGGAATCATCTCCCATGCAGCCAGCAGCCCCCACACAAGGAGCGTCCTCATTGCAAAGCTGGGGGACCGTGAGGAGGCGTCTCTGACTAAACGTGAGCTGAGCCCCAGGCCAGCTGCTGCTGAACTTTTCCCACCGTTCCCAGGTAAAACACCTGAATGTGTGCAAAGACTAAAAACTAGAGGAAGGGGCTTGGAGTCACACCAGCGACAGCACGCAGGCCGACTTGGTGCCTGCAGGCCAGCCAGGATGGTCCTGGCCCCGGGCGCTCGTCTGGAAACTTTCCATTTCCCTGCCTGAGGTACCCCTCCTGTCCCGGCCCCCACTGCTTTTTTCCTTCCTTACCTCTGCCCGGGGAGAAATTCCAGCAGCAAGTATGGGTGACACATCCTCTTCTTTAGCAGGTGGCAGCCCGGCAACTCCTGCAGAAAGTCCAGTAGAGCCCCAGTCACAACGGGCCACTCATAGAGCCGTAGGCCCTACTGCCTCCCACCAGCCCAACCCCGAGACTGCTGACGGGGCAGAGAATATGGCGTCAGGCACAGCTGCAGAGGCTTTTGCTGCCTGGAGGGGTGTTTATATTGACCTCAACCCAGGCACACCTGGGAAGGGCTGGCCGGCCGGGTCAGGCTACCCAGGTCAGCCAATCCTCGCCCCTCAGGGGCTCAGATTTGCAGAAAATGGGCCTTGCTGCACCGGCCAGATCCAAGGAACAGGTGTAGGGTCCCGAGAGTCAGGATAGATAAGGGGCGGCAGCCCTGGCTTGTTTTCTAATCATTTTATCTGGTCCATGAGTGGGAGACAACTTCAAGAAGACCCTCTGCTAATGAGAGGAACCCAGGAGTCAGGGAGAGGAGGGGTGGTGGGTGGAAACAGAGGCCTGGTGCCCCGGCTGCTGTGGAAGCCCCTAGAAGACCAGGCAGAGGGAGGCCGCACAGAGTGAAGCCTAGGGTCACAGACCTGTTGGAGCTGCTGTTTATTAGTTCAAGCTCTGCTCTGAGGTGCTCTGTGTCAGCTCTGAGTGACAGGTGTGCTGGGGGTGCTCTGAAATGAGGGCTATGTGCACAGTTCCTGTGTGCCCAGCCCTGTCGGGGTACCTGTTCACGGGAGTTCCATATCCAGGGAGGGGCATGCCCACGAGAGCCCCGTGGGCTGCTGCGTACCTGCCCAGGTGAGCTCCATATCCTGGGAGGGGCCTGACCATGATGGCCCCATGGGCTGCTGGGTACCTGCCCAGGTGAGCTCCATATCCTGGGAGGGGCCTAACCACCACAGCCCCGTGGGCTGCTGGGTACCTGCCCAGGTGAGCTCCATATCCTGGGAGGGACCTGACCACAAGAGCCCCGTGAGCTGCTGGGGACCTGGTAGAGGACGCCAGGACAGTCAGTGAAGCCACAGAGGATATACATCTAGTAGTTCCTAATTCCTACACCCTGCTGGTCATTCTACCATCCACCAGGACATGGTATTCTGTATTAGACTTCAATGATGCCTTCTTCTGTATTCCATTCGTCCCAGAGTCACAAGAAATTTTGGCTGTGAGTGGCAGGACTCAACATACAACAAAAACAATACTGCTGGGCCGTCCTGCCCCAGGGGTTCAAAAATTCCCACACCATCTTTGGGGAAACGTTAGCTAAAGACCTAAAAAATCTACCTCTGGAGAAGGGAACCCTCCTTCAATATGCAGATGACATTCTGATCACCAGCCCGACTAAGGAGGCCTCTGAACTACCTAGCCAATAAAAGATAGAAGGTGTCCAAGAAAAAGGCTCAAATATCACAAACTAAGGTGACCTTCCTGGGCTTCATTCGCACAGAAGGTCGGAAAAGCCCACCCCAGGAAAGGGAAGAAGCCATTTGCAGCCTCACCCTTCCTGAAACTAGAAGACAGCTTAGGGGTTCCTGGGGAGACCGGGGTTTGCTGCATCTGGATCCCTAACTACAGTCTAATAGCTGGGCCTCTATATGAAACACTGAAAGGAAAAGATGATGATCCTTTTGAATAGAATCCAGAAGCGGCCTTTCAAGAATGGAAAGAGCAGTCAGTTCAGATCCTTGCCCTGGACCTCCCTAAGTTAGCTAAACCCTTTGACCTTTACATTCCTGGTCCAAGGCGAATCGCCCTTGGAGTATTAGTGCAAAAACTGGGACCACTTGAAATGGAACAATGCAAGAATGCCCTCCAGGCATTGGCCAGCCACCCCATCCGACCAGGATACTGGGGGTATCTAAAAACCTGGAAATCAGCAGCCCACAAGGCCAGCTCCCTCCTAAGGGAAAAGGACGCCACTTGGTGATCCTAACCACCCACCATGCCCTGAAGTTGCAGGGATTGCTCCGTGGGCACAATGACCTCGAGTGAGGAGGCGCTCCAACACCAACCTCCAGAGAGAAAACCTGGAGCAATGGGCCCCCATGACGACTCGTTTGACCATCACTTGACCTGGAGCTTCTCTCAGAAAACAACAAGAGTGTGTCCCAAAAGAGCAGACTATTGCTTACAGGACTTACTGCACCCAGAGCGGAGCTAATAAACTTGGCAGGGGAACCGTAAATAACGCTGCCAACATAGAAAAGCCTACAGACACCGCGGTGACGGCGGCCAATGAGACCGGCTGTACTCCTGGCTACTTCAAAAGGCCGTTGACTGAGTGGCCGTCAAGGTCCTGGATCACCACCGGCCCTGGACTGTCTGGGAGTTGAGCAAGCAGGGCTCTGACACCTGGTGTTGTTTGTACGTTAATTCAGTGGCCTAACTGAAGAAAGTGCAGACTACTGGTCAGAGCATCTAGGCTAGCAGGAACTGTCAGCCTAAGGGGCCGAACCAATGTGGAGCAGGGTAAAACGGCCCACCCCCCCCCCCAGCGTCTCTGCACATCTCTTTCCTGGACCCTTAAAGGTCATTAGAATCTATAAAACTTCCAATGCTGGTGCTCAGGCAGACGAGCAGTGAGGGAGGAGGCCTGGGGACAATCAACCTCACCTGGAGGCTGCTTGGGAGAAGTCCTCCCCCTCGCCCCGGGTATGAGGACACCCAACTCAGCACGAAGCATTTACAGAAGAGGTGTCTGCACCCTCAGCACCCCAAGAATGAGGAATGGGACAAAAGGCAGAGGAGGGCTTTGTCACTGGCAAAGCCCATGAAAAATTCCTGGGAGATGAAAATAGAATCTGGGCAATAAAATAAAGTCTAAGCATTTTTTCCTTTGTGCTTTGTCTAATTTCACTTGCTCCTAGGTTTCCACATGCAGAGGTCCCACACCCGACACTTCAGACCCGATTTCCTAGTGCAAAATGGCTGGGCCGACACCTCAGCTCGTGGGGCCCCGTGCAGACTCTGCGACATAGAGCCTGAGCTCCAGCCAACCCGGCCCTCGAGAGCTCCGCCCACTCCCTCCCGCTGAGGCTGCCAGGATCTCTACACAGCAGCCCGGCCCACAACCCGCAGGGGAGCACACACTCTCACCTCTCCATTCTCTGATCAAAATATAAAGTTTTCCTTTGCTTCTGAACCAAAGTCAGTCTCGATCTGTTGGCTCCAATGACACTAGGCAGGGAGACCCTTGTTGGGGCCCACTCTGCAGGATCAGTAACAGAATTTGAGAACATTGTAACTTCAAAGAACAGATGTGCGAGCCAAACTGTAATTAACATAGAGCAGTGTATAAGGCTCGTGTAAAATAAGATGTTTCTAAGACTTCCATTTGATATTTCCATCACTTTATTATAAGCAAGTTCAGTGGAGGGGTTTGTCTTATTTGTCAGGTCAACAGTAGAGAAATGCAGTGATTTCTTTCCAAGGATGTACATCTAATAATCTTGGTTGAAGTTTCAACCTTGTTTTGACTGATTTTCCATTGAAAATGATACCTCTCTTTCAGCTCCTAGATTTCTGAGAAGTATAAAATCTTATATTTTTTATTACCAAAGGGGAAAGGTGGGAGGAGGGATAAATTAACAGTTTCAGATTAACATATACACACTGCTATGTATAAAATATATCATCAACAAGGAACTACTGTATAACACAGGGAACTATACTCAATATTTTGTAATGACCCCTAAGGGGAAATAATCTGAAAAACAATAGATATCTATATCGACATCATCTATCAACTACAGATAAAATGGAAACTAAAGGAGGCCGATGGTGAGCGTTTCTGAACCTGAAGACTTCAATCATCTAAAGTTCGGACTCTGCCTACGGCCCAAGTCCCTTAATGAACACACATGTACCAGTAGCTTAAAAATTCCCCAGATTGGAGTTCGGGGAGACACTGATTTGGAAAAATCCCTGGTGTTCTCCTTACATACACGGGACCTTTCCTACAGCTAAAACATGCCTGTGACACCCAGAAGATGGAACACGGTTGGATCAGGGAGCTTTTGGAAAAGGCACCAAAACTCCTAATTTCCTGGTTGTCGGGTTCACACCTCCAGCCTTTTTCCTTAAAATCTCCCCACCTGAGGATGTCAGCACCTTCAACATCCAGTTGCACAAAATTTGGAATTTTTCCAAAGGAAGAAGGGGAAGGAGGAGAAACAAGGAGAGCCAAGCCCTAGATGTTCGGACAGGCACATGTCACTCTAATTTCCAATCAGGAAGAAGAATTAAGCAAAGGCTTAGCCTGCCACCGGGAACCACAGTAGGGCCAGAAGCAAACCAGCGGTTCTGCGGACAGCTCCCAAAAAAGCGAGTTGAAAAATGGAGCTCAGGGGCACTGCAATTCACAAACCTGCAGAGTTATAAATTATAACTATCGTCCAAAACTATATTGAGGGAAGGCAACGAACAGGATTGGAAAGCAAGGCAGAATTGCAGGAAACAGATTTCAGGAGTTAGATTCGAATAGCCCCTAAAGCACATGAAAAGCGGCCAAAAGTCGACAACGATGCACATGGCCAAAAAGAGCATATGTGTTTTTTTCTGAATAAATTCAGGAAAAAACGCATAGGCTCTTTTTGGCCAACCAAGCAAGCCGGAAATGCAATGCAGCACTACAAAGAAGTCTCACTTCCCATCGGTCAAAAGGGCCTTCCTAAAAAAGTGTAAAAAAAATACAGGAGAGGCCAGGGAGGAAAGGGAGCATTGTTACACTGATGGTCGGGATGTAAATTGCCAATGGCGACTCTGGAGAACGGTTCGGTGTTTCCTAAAACATCTAAAAAACACAGCTAGAGAGAAAGGGGCACATCCATTCATGGGCGTATAAATTGGAAAAATTAAAATCAACAAGACACAGACACCCCAAAGTTTAGGGCTGCTCTGGTTACAAGAACCTCCACTTGTGTACATCTTAAATATCCCAGGGATGAGAAAAATGGTAAAGAAGTTGTGGTACTTATGTACAATGGAATATCACTCAGCCATGAAATCAATATCATAAGGCTAGTAGCAGCATGATGAGTGGATTTAGGTACGACGATTCTAAGTGAAATAAGTCACACAGAAAAAGACACTTATCATAAGCTATCACTTATAGAGGGAATGTAAAAACCGTTACCCTTAAACTGAATTACAAAACAGAACAGAGTCACCCATTTTAAAAACACACTATGGCTGCTTAACGGGAAAGGTGAGGTGGGGTGATGCATAAAACAAGGGTTTCAAATTAGCTCAGATACCGTTCCATAAACCCAATATGTAGTAGACAAGACCTACTCCTTGCTCAGTGAACTAGACTCAACACCCCCTATTCAGCGCACAAGAATATATCTGAGTAGTAAGAATCTGAAAACCTATGTATTGATCTCTCTCTGGAAGAGAGTCAAGTGAGTGTAAAGCGGCATAAACACAGCCGTGAAAAGCAGCTAAAACCCATTTTAAAAATAAATTACTTTTAAAAACCCGTAAAACAAAGACAGTGTAAGAGAGAGTAATTCTTACAAAATTCGTTCAGGGGCTGTGATGCAACCTGGATTGACCATATCTAGACCCACAGCTGGATGAGACATAAGGGTGGACACTCTTGGGGCTGAGAGGTTTGGTGAGGTTGGGTGAGCAAACGCTGACCCTTTAAAGTAATACTGCGTGGTACCCATCCCATGGGTCCCAAATCTCCAGGTTCAAGGGCATCTTCCTACATCGAAAACATGCATGAGTAACCCAGATCATGGTACACCGTCTGATCGGGAAAGGGTTCTGAAACGCACCTCATTTCTCATCTCCTTGTGCTCGGGTTCGCCATTCCAGCTTCTTAACTAGTAATCTCCCTACATGGAGAAACAGCACCTTTAAGCTCCTGTTCCATACAGGTTGCAATTTGTCCTGAGGATGAACGGGAAGAGGGGCAACCAATGAGAGACTAGATCTAGGTGTTGGGACAGGCACAGGTCACTCTATTTTCCCATCAGGAAGAAGAAATAACCACAGGCTCAGCCTGCCGCCCGGAACCAGAATAGGGCCTGAGGCAATCCCGCACTTCTGCGGCCAGCTCCCAAAAAAGCCAGTTGAAAAATGGAGCATATGGGCAGTGCAATTCACAAACCTGCAGAGTTATAAATGATAACTCTCGTCCACAAATATATTGAGGGAAGGCAACGAAGAGGATTTGAAAGCAAGGCAGAACTGCAGGAAACACATTTCAGGAGGTAGATTCGAATCGCCTTTAAAGCACATGAAAAGCGGCAAAACGTCGACAATGATGCCCTTGGCCAAAAAGTGCGTATGCGTTTTTTCCTGAATATATTCAGGAAAAAACGCATACGCCCTTTTTGACCAACCAAGCAACCTGGAAAGGCAAATCAGCGCTACAAAGAAGTCTCGCTTCCAATCCGTCAAAAGGGCCATGCTGAAAAAAGTGTCAAAACCACAAATGCAGGACAGGCCAAGGAGAAATGGGAGCCTTGCCACGCTGATGGGCGGTATGAAAATTGCCAACAGCCACTCTGGAGAAGTGTACGGTGTGTCCTGAAACATCGAAAAAACACAGCTTAGGGAGCATAGGGCACTTCCACTCATGGGCGTATAAATTGGGAAAACTAAAAATCAGCAAGACACAGGCACCCCAAAGTTTAGGGCTGCTCAGTTGACAAAAACCTCCACTTCATGACACCTTAAATATCCCAGGAAAGAGAAAAATGGATAAAGAAGTTGTGGTCCTTATGTACAATGGAATATCACTCAGACATGAAATCAATGTCATAAGGCTAGTAGCAGCATGATGAGTGGATTTAGGTACGACGACTCTAAGTGAAATAAGTCACAAAGAAAAAGACACTTATCGTAAGCTATCACTTATAGAGGGAATGTAAAAACCGCTACACTTGAACTGAATTACAAAAGAGAACAGAGTCACACGTTTAGAAAACACACTATGGCTGCTTAACGGGAAAGGTGAGGTGGGGTGATGCATAAAACAAGGGTTTCAAATTAGCACAGATACCGTTCCATACACACAATATGTAATAGACAAGACCTACTCCTTGCTCAGTGAACTGGACTCAACACCCCCTATTCACCGCACAAGTATATATCTGACTAGTAAGAATCTTAAAACGTATGTATTCATATTTCTCTGGAAGTGTGTCAAGTGGGTGTAAATCCGCATAAACACAGCAGTGAAAAGCAGCTAAACCCCATTATAAAAATAAATTACTTGTAAAAACCCGTAAAACAAAGACAGTGAAAGAGAGAGAAGTTCTTAAACAATTCGTTCATAGGCTGTGATGCAAACTGGATTGACCAATTCTAGACCAACAGATGGATGAGACCTAAGGGTGGACACTCTTGGGGCTGACAGGTTTGGTGAGGTTGGGTGAGCAAACGCAGACCCTTTAAAGTAATACTGCGTGGTACCCATCCCATGGGTCCCAAATCTCCAGGTTCAAGGGCATCTTCCTACATCGAAAACTTGCATGAGGAACCCAGATGATGGTACACCGTGTGATTTTGAAAGGTTTCTAAAACGCACGTCATTTCTCACCTCCTTGTGCTCGGGTTCTCCATTCCAGCTACTTTACTAGAAATCTCCCTACTTGGAGAATCAGCACCTTTAACCTCCTGTTCCATACAGGTTGCAATTTGTCCTAAAGATGAATGGGAAGAGGGGCAACCAATGAGAGACTAGATCTAGGTGTTGGGACAGGCACAGGACACTCTATTTTCCCATCAGGAAGAAGAATTAACCACAGGCTCAGCCTACCACCGGTAACCAGAATAGGGCCTGAGGCAATCCCGCGCTTCTGCGGCCAGCTCCCAAAAAAGCCAGTTGAAAAATGGAGCACATGGGCACTGCAATTCACAAACCTGCAGAGTTATAAATGATAACTCTCGTCCACAAATATATTGAGGGAAGGCAACGAAGAGGATTTGAAAGCAAGGCAGAATTGCAGGAAACTGGTTTCAGGAGGTAGATTCGAATCGCCTTTAAAGCACATGAAAAGCGGCAAAACTTCGACAATGATGCCCTTGGCCAAACAGGGCGTATGCGTTTTTTCCTGAATATATTCAGGAAAAAACGCATACGCCCTGTTTGGCCAACCAAGCAACCTGGAAAGGCTAATCAGCGCTACAAAGAAGTCTCGCTTCCCATTGGTCAAAAGGGCCATGCTGAAAAAAGTGTCAAAACCACAGAAGCAGGACAGGCCATGGAGAAATGTGAGCCTTGCTACACTGATGGGCGGGATGTAAATTGCCAGCAACCGCTCTGGAGAAGTGTACGGTGTGGCGTGAAACATCAAAAAAACACAGCTTAGGGAACATAGGGCACTTCCACTCATGGGCGTATAAATTGGGAAAATTAAAAATCAGCAAGACACAGGCACCCCAAAGTTTAGGGCTGCTCTGTTGACAAAAACCTCCACTTCATGACACCTTATATATCCCAGGAAAGAGAAAAATGGATAAAGAAGTTGTGGTCCTTATGTACAATGGAATATCACTCAGCCATGAAATCAATGTCATAAGGCTAGTAGCAGCATGATGAGTGGATTTAGGTACGACGACTCTAAGTGAAATAAGTCACACAGAAAAAGACACTTATCATAATCTATCACGTATAGAGGGAATGTAAAAACTGCTACACTTGAACTGAATTACAAAAGAGAACAGAGTCACACGTTTAGAAAACACACTATGGCTGCTTAACGGGAAAGATGAGGTGGTGTGATGCATAAAACAAAGGTTTCAAATTAGATCAGATACCGTTCCATACACACAATATGTAATAGACAAGACCTACTCCTTGCTCAGTGAACTGGACTCAACACCCCCTATTCACCTCACAAGTATATATCTGACTAGTGAGAATCTTAAAACCTATGTATTGATATCTCTCTGGAAGAGTGTCAAGTGGGTGTAAAGCCGCATAAACACAACCGTGAAAAGCAGCTAAACCCCATTATAAAAATAAATTACTTGTAGAAACCCGTAAAACAAAGACAGTGAAAGAGAGAGAAATTCTTACACAATTAGTTCAGGGGCTGTGATGCAACCTGGATTGAAAATATCTAGACCCACAGTTGGATGAGACCTAAGGGTGGACACTCTTGGGGCTGACAGGTTTGGTGAGGTTGGGTGAGCAAACACAGACCCTTTAAGGTAATACTGCGTGGTACCCATCCCATGGGTCCCAAATCTCCAGTTTTAAGGGCATCTTCCTGCATTGAAAACATGCATGAGAAACCCAGAAGATGGTACACCATGTGATCGGGAAAATTTTCTAAAACGCACCTCATTTCTCATCTCCTTGTGCTCGGGTTCGCCATTCCAGCTACTTTACTAGCAATCTCCCTACTTGGAGAATCAACACCTTTAACCTCCTGTTCTGTACAGGTTGCAATTTGTCCTGAGGATGAACGGGAAGAGGGGCAACCAATGAGAGACTAGATGTAGGTGTTGGGACAGGCACAGGTCACTCTATTTTCCCATCAGGAAGAAGAATTAAGCACAGGCTCAGCCTGCCGCTGGGAACCAGAATAGTGCCTGAGGCAATCCCGCGCTTCTGCGGCCAGCTCCGAAAAAAGCCAGTTGAAAAATTGAGCACATGGGCACTGCAATTCACAAACCTGCAGAGTTATAAATGATAACTCTCGTCCACAAATATATTGAGGGAAGGCAACGAAGAGGATTTGAAAGCAAGGCAGAATTGCAGGAAACAGGTTTCAGGAGGTAGATTCGAATCGCCTTTAAAGCACATGAAAAGCGGCAAAACGTCGACAATGATGCCCTTGGCCAAAAAGGGCGTATGCGTTTTTTCCTGAATGTATTCAGGAAAAAACGCATACGCCCTTTTTGGCCAACCAAGCAACCTGGAAAGGCAAATCAGCGCTACAAAGACGTCTCGCTTCCCATCGGTCAAAAGGGTCATGCTGCAAAAAGTGTCAAAACCACAAATGCAGGACAGGCCATGGAGAAATGGCAGCCTTGCTACGCTGATGGGCGGGATGTAAATTGCCAACAGACACTCTGGAGAAGTGTACGGTGTGTCCTGAAACATCTAAAACACACAGCTTAGGGAGAATAGGGCACGTCCACTCATGGGCGTAGAAATTGGGAAAACTAAAAATCAGCAAGACACAGGCACCCCAAAGTTTAGGGCTGCTCTGTTGACAAGAATCTCCACTTCATGACACCTTAAATATCCCAGGAAAGAGAAAAATGGATAAAGAAGTCGTGGTCCTTATGTACAATGCAATATCACTCAGACATGAAATCAATGTCATAAGGCTAGTAGAAGCAAGATGAGTGGACTTATGTACGACGATTCTAAGTGAAATAAGTCACACAGAAAAAGACACTTATCATAAGCTATCACTTATAGAGGGAATGTAAAAACCGCTACACTTGAACTGAATTACAAAACAGAACAGAGTCACACGTTTAGAAAACACACTATGGCTGCTTAACGGGAAAGGTGAGGTGGGGTGATGCATAAAAAAAGGGTTTCAAATTAGCTCTGATACCGTTCCATACACCCAATATGTTATAGACAAGACCTACTCCTTGCTAAGTGAACTGGACTCAACACCCCCTATTCACTGCACAAGAATATATCTGACTAGTGAGAATCTTATAACTTATGTATTGATATCTCTCTGGAAGTGAGTCAAGTGGGTGTAAAGCCGCATAAACACAGCCGTGAAAAGCAGCTAAACCCCATTATAAAAATAAATTAGTTTTAAAAACCCATGAAACAAAGACAGTATAAGAGAGAGAAGTTCTTACAAAATTCATTCAGGGGCTGTGACTCAACCTGGATTGACCATATCTAGACCCACAGCTGGATGAGACATAAGGGTGGACACTCTTGGGGCTGAGAGGTTTGGTGAGGTTGGGTGAGCCAACGCAGACCCTTTAAAGTAATACTGCGTGGTACCCATCCCATGGGTCCCAAATCTCCAAGTTCAAGGGCATCTTCCTACATCGAAAACATGCATGAGAAACCCAGAAGATGGTACACCGTGTGATTTTGAAAGGTTTCTAAAACGCACCTCATTTCTCAACACCGTGTGCTTGGGTTCGCCATTCCAGCTTCTTTACTAGCAATCTCCCTACTTGGAGAATCAGCACCTTTAACCTCCTGTTCCATACAGGTTGCAGTTTGTCCTAAGGATGAATGGGAAGAGGGGCAACCAATGAGAGACTAGATCTAGGTTTTGGGACAGGCACAGGTCACTCTATTTTCCCATCAGGAAGAAGAATTAACCACAGGCTCAGCCTGCCGCCCAGAACCAGAATAGGGCCTGAGGCAATCACGCGCTTCTGCGGCCAGCTCCCAAAAAAGCCAGTTGAAAAATGGAGCACATGGGCACTGCAATTCACAAACCTGCAGAGTTATAAATGATAACTCTCGTCCACAAATATTTTGAGGGAAGGCAACGAAGAGGATTTGAAAGCAAGGCAGAATTGCAGGAAACAGGTTTCAGGAGGTAGATTCGAATCGCCTTTAAAACACATGAAAAGCGGCAAAACGTCGACAATGATGCCCTTGGCCAAAAAGGGCGTATGCGTTTTTTCCTGAATATATTCAGGAAAAAACGCATACGCCCTTTTTGGCCAACCAAGCAACCTGGAAAGGCAAATCAGCGCTACAAAGAAGTCTCGCTTCCCATCGGTCAAAAGGGCCATGCTGCAAAAAGTGTCAAAACCAGAAATGCAGGACAGGCCATGGAGAAATGGCAGCCTTGCTACGCTGATGGGTGGGATGTAAATTGCGAACAGCCACTCTGGAGAAGAGTACGGTGTGTCCTGAAACATCGAAAAAACACAGCTTAGGGAGCATAGGGCACGTCCACTCATGGGCGTATAAATTGGGAAAACTAAAAATCAGCAAGACACAGGCACCCCAAAGTTTAGGGCTGCTCTGTTGACAAGAACCTCCACTTCATGACACCTTAAATATCCCAGGAAAGAGAAAAATGGATAAAGAAGTTGTGGTCCTTATGTACAATGGAATATCACTCAGACATGAAATCAATGTCATAAGGCTAGGAGAAGCAAGATGATTGGATTTAGGTACGACGATTCTAAGTGAAATAAGTCACACAGAAAAAGACACTTATCATAAGCTATCACTTATAGAGGGAATGTAAAAACCGCTACACTTGAACTGAATTATAAAACAGAACAGAGTCACACGTTTAGAAAACACACTATGGCTGCTTAACGGGAAAGGTGAGGTGAGGTGATGCATAAAACAAGGGTTTCAAATTCGCTCAGATACCGTTCCATACACCCAATATGTAATAGACAAGACCTACTCCTTGCTCAGTGAACTGGACTCAACACCCCCTATTCACCGCACAAGAATATATGTGACTAGTAAGAATCTTAAAACCTATGTATTGATATCTGTCTGGAAGTGAGTCAAGTGGGTGTAAAGCCGCATAAACACAGCCGTTAAAAGCAGATAAACCCCATTATAAAAATAAATTACTTTTAAAAACCCGTAAAACAAAGACAGTGAAACAGAGAGGAATTCTTCCAAAATTCGGTCTGGGGCTGGGATGCAACCTGGATTGACCATATCTAGACATACAGCTGGATGAGACATAAGGGTGGACACTCTTGGGGCTGAGAGTTTGGGTGAGGTTGGGTGAGCAAACGCAGAACCTTTAAAGTAATACTGCGTGGTACGCATCCCATGGGTCCCAAATCTCCAGGTTCAAGGGCATCTTCCTACATCGAAAACATACATGAGTAACCCAGAAGATGGTACACCGTGTGATTTTGAAAGGTTTCTAAAACGCACCTCATTTCTCATCTCCTTGTGCTCGGGTTCGCCATTCCAGGTACTTTACTAGCAATCTCCCTACTTGGAGAATCAGCACCTTTAACCTCCTGTTCCCTACAGGTTGCAATTTGTCCTGAGGATGAACGGGAAGAGGGCCAACCAATGAGAGACTAGATCTAGGTGTTGGGACAGGCACAGGTCACTCTATTTTCCCATCAGGAAGAAGAATTAACCACAGGCTCAGGCTGCCGCCCAGAAGCAGAATAGGGCCTGAGGCAATCCCACGCACTTAGGGCCAGCTCCCAAAAAAGCGAGTTGAAAAATGGAGCCCAGGGACACTGCCATGCACAAACCCGCAGAGTTATAAATGATAACTCTCGTCCACAAATATATTGAGGGAAGGCAACGAAGAGGATTTGAAAGCAAGGCAGAATTGCAGGAAACAGGTTTCGGGAGGTAGATTCGAATCGCCTTTAAAGCACATGAAAAGTCGCAAAACGTCGACAATGATGCCCTTGGCCAAAAAGGGCGTATGCGTTTTTTCCTGAATATATTCAGGAAAAAACGCATACGCCCTTTTTGGCCAACCAAGCAACCTGGAAAGGCAAATCAGCGCTACAAAGTAGTCTCGCTTCCCATCGGTCAAAAGGGCCATGCTGCAAAAAGTGTCAAAACCAGAAATGCAGGACAGGCCATGGAGAAATGGCAGCCTTGCTATGCTGATGGGCGGGATGTAAATTGCCAACAGCCACTCTGGAGAAGAGTACGGTGTGTCCTGAAACATCGAGAAAACACAGCTTAGGGAGCATAGGGCACGTCCACTCATGGGCGTATAAATTGGGAAAACTAAAAATCAGCAAGACACAGGCACCCCAAAGTTTAGGGCTGCTCTGTTGACAAGAACCTCCACTTCATGACACCTTAAATATCCCAGGAAAGAGAAAAATGGATAAAGAAGTTGTGGTCCTTATGTACAATGGAATATCACTCAGACATGAAATCAATGTCATAAGTATAGAAAAAGCAAGATGAGTGGACTTAGGTACGATGATTCTAAGTGAAATAAGTCACACAGAAAAAGACACTTATCATAAGGTATCACTTATAGAGGGAATGTAAAAACCGCTACACTTGAACTGAATTACAAAACAGAACAGAGTCACACGTTTAGAAAACACACTATGGCTGCTTAACGGGAAAGGTGAGGTGGGGTGATGCATAAAACAAGGGTTTCAAATTGGCTCAGATACCGTTCCATACACCCAATATGTAATAGATAAGACCTACTCCTTGCTCATTGAACTGGACTCAACACCCCCTATTCACCGCACAAGAATATATGTGACTAGTAAGAATCTTAAAACTTATGTATTGATATCTGTCTGGAAGAGAGTCAGGTGGGTGTAAAGCCGCATAAACACAGCCGTGAAAAGCAGCTAAACCCCATTATAAAAATAAATTACTTTTAAAAACCCGTAAAACAAAGACAGTGAAAGAGAGAGAAATTCTTACAAAATTCGTTCAGGGGCTGTGATGCAACCTGGATTGACCATATCTAGACGCACAGCTGGATGAGACATAAGGGTGGACACACTTGGGGCTGAGAGGTTGGGTGAGGTTGGGTGAGCAAACACAGACCCTTTAAAGTAATACTGCCTGGTACACTTCCCATGGGTCCCAAATCTCCAGGTTGAAGGGCATATTCCTATATCGAAAACATGCATGAGAAACCCAGAAGGTGGTACACTGTGTGATTTTGAAAGGTTTCTAAAACGCACCTCATTTCTCATTTCCTTGTGTTCGGGTTCGCCATTCCAGCTACTTTACTAGAAATCTCAGTACTTGGAGAATCAGCACCTTTAACCTCCTGTTCCGTACAGGTTGCAATTTGTCCTGAGGATGAAAGGGAAGAGGGGCAACCAATGAGAGACTAGATCTAGGTGTTGGGACAGGCACAGGTCACTCTATTTTCCCATCAGGAAGAAGAATTAACCACAGGCTCAGCCTGCCCCCCGGAACCTGAATAGGGTCTGAGGCAATCCCGTGCTTTTGCGGACAGCTCCCAAAAAAGACAGTTGAAAAATGGAGCTCAGGGGCACTGCCATTCACAAACCCGCAGAGTTATAAATGATAACTCTCTTCCACAAATATATTGAGGGAAGGCAACGAAGAGGATTTGAAAGCAAGGCAGAATTGCAGGAAACATGTTTCAGGAGGTAGATTCGAATCGCCTTTAAACATATGTAAAGTGGTAAAACTTCGACAATGATGCCCTTGGCCAAAAAGGGCGTATGCGTTTTTTCCTGAATATATTCAGGAAAAAACGCATACGCCCTTTTTGGCCAACCAAGCAACCTGGAAAGGCAAATCAGCGCTACAAAGAAGTCTCGCTTCCCATCGGTCAAAAGGGCCATGCTGCAAAAAGTGTCAAAACCAGAAATGCAGGACAGGCCATGGAGAAATGGCAGCCTTGCTATGCTGATGGGTGGGATGTAAATTGCCAACAGCCACTCTGGAGAAGTGTACTGTGTGTCCTGAAACATCGAAAAAACACAGCTTAGGGAGCATAGGGCACGTCCACTCATGGGCGTATAAATTGGGAAAACTAAAAATCAGCAAGACACAGGCACCCCAAAGTTTAGGGCTGCTCTGTTGACAAGAACCTCCACTTCATGACACCTTAAATATCCCAGGAAAGAGAAAAATGGATAAAGAAGTTGTGGTCCTTATGTACAATGGAATATCACTCAGACATGAAATCAATGTCATAAGGCTAGGAGAAGCAAGATGATTGGATTTAGGTACGACGATTCTAAGTGAAATAAGTCACACAGAAAAAGACACTTATCATAAGCTATCACTTATAGAGGGAATGTAAAAACCGCTACACTTGAACTGAATTACAAAACAGAACAGAGTCACACGTTTAGAAAACACACTATGGCTGCTTAACGGGAAAGGTGAGGTGAGGTGATGCATAAAACAAGGGTTTCAAATTCGCTCAGATACCGTTCCATACACCCAATATGTAATAGACAAGACCTACTCCTTGCTCAGTGAACTGGACTCAACACCCCCTATTCACCGCACAAGAATATATGTGACTAGTAAAAATCTTAAAACCTATGTATCGATATCTGTCTGGAAGTGAGTCAAGTGGGTGTAAAGCCGCATAAACACAGCCGTTAAAAGCAGATAAACCCCATTATAAAAATAAATTACTTTTAAAAACCCGTAAAACAAAGACAGTGAAACAGAGAGAAATTCTTCCAAAATTCGGTCTGGGGCTGTGATGCAACCTGGATTGACCATATCTAGACATACAGCTGGATAAGACATAAGGGTGGACAGTCTTGGGGCTCAGAGTTTGGGTGAGGTTGGGTGAGCAAACGCAGAACCTTTAAAGTAATACTGCGTGGTACGCATCCCATGGGTCCCAAATCTCCAGGTTCAAGGGCATCTTCCTACATCGAAAACATACATGAGTAACCCAGAAGATGGTACACCGTGTGATTTTGAAAGGTTTCTAAAACACACCTCATTTCTCATCTCCTTGTGCTCGGGTTCGCCATTCCAGGTACTTTACTAGCAATCTCCCTACTTGGAGAATCAGCACCTTTAACCTCCTGTTCCCTACAGGTTGCAATTTGTCCTGAGGATGAACGGGAAGAGGGCCAACCAATGAGAGACTAGATCTAGGTGTTGGGACAGGCACAGGTCACTCTATTTTCCCATCAGGAAGAAGAATTAACCACAGGCTCAGCCTGCCGCCCAGAAGCAGAATAGGGCCTGAGGCAATCCCACGCTCTTAGGGCCAGCTCCCAAAAAAGCGAGTTGAAAAATGGAGCCCAGGGACACTGCCATTCACAAACCCGCAGAGTTATAAATGATAACTCTCGTCCACAAATATATTGAGGGAAGGCAACGAAGAGGATTTGAAAGCAAGGCAGAATTGCAGGAAACAGGTTTCGGGAGGTAGATTCGAATCGCCTTTAAAGCACATGAAAAGTCGCAAAACGTCGACAATGATGCCCTTGGCCAAAAAGGGCGTATGCGTTTTTTCCTGAATATATTCAGGAAAAAACGCATACGCCCTTTTTGGCCAACCAAGCAACCTGGAAAGGCAAATCAGCGCTACAAAGTAGTCTCGCTTCCCATCGGTCAAAAGGGCCATGCTGCAAAAAGTGTCAAAACCAGAAATGCAGGACAGGCCATGGAGAAATGGCAGCCTTGCTACACTGATGGGCGGGATGTAAATTGCCAACAGCCACTCTGGAGAAGTGTACGGTGTGTCCTGAAACATCGAGAAAACACAGCTTAGGGAGCATAGGGCACGTCCACTCATGGGCGTATAAATTGGGAAAACTAAAAATCAGCAAGACACAGGCACCCCAAAGTTTAGGGCTGCTCTGTTGACAAGAACCTCCACTTCACGACACCTTAAATATCCCAGGAAAGAGAAAAATGGATAAAGAAGTTGTGGTCCTTATGTACAATGGAATATCACTCAGACATGAAATCAATGTCATAAGGATAGAAAAAGCAAGATGAGTGGAATTAGGTACGATGATTCTAAGTGAAATAAGTCACACAGAAAAAGACACTTATCATAAGCTATCACTTATAGAGGGAATGTAAAAACCGCTACACTTGAACTGAATTACAAAAGAGAACAGAGTCACACGTTTAGAAAACACACTATGGCTGCTTAACGGGAAAAGTGAGGTGGGGTGATGCATAAAACAAGGGTTTCAAATTAGCTCAGATACCGTTCCATACACCCAATATGAAATAGACAAGACCTACTCCTTGCTCAGTGAACTGGACTCAACACCCCCTATTCACTGCACAAGAATATATCTGACTAGTGAGAATCTTAAAATTTATGTATTGATATCTCTTTGGAAGTGAGTCAAGTGGGTGTAAAGCCGCATAAACACAGCCGTGAAAAGCAGCTAAACCCCATTATAAAAATAAATTAGTTTTAAAAACCCATGAAACAAAGACAGTGAAAGAGAGAGAAATTCTTACAAAATTCATTCAGGGGCTGTGACGCAACCTGGAATGACCATATGTAGACCCACAGCTGGATGAGACATAAGAGTGGACACTCTTGGGGCTGAGAGGTTGGGTGAGGTTGGGTGAGCAAACGCAGACCCTTTAAAGTAATACTGCATGGTACCCATCCCATGGGTCCCAAATCTCCAGGTTCAAGGGCATCTTCCTACATCGAAAACATGCATGAGAAACCCAGAAGATGGTACACATTGTGATTGGGAAAGTTTCTAAAACGCACCTCATTTCTCAACTCTGTGTGCTCAGGTTCGCCATTCCAGCTTCTTTACTAGCAATCTCCCTACTTGGAGAATCAGCACCTTTAACCTCCTTTTCTGTACAGCTTGCAATTTGTCCTGAGGATGAACGGGAACAGGGGCAACCAATGAGAGACTAGATGTAGGTATTGGGACAGGCACAGGTCACTCTATTTTCCCATCAGGAAGAAGAATTAAGCACAGGCTCAGCCTGCCGCCCGAAACCAGAATAGTGCCTGAGGCAATCCCGCGATTTGAGGCCAGCTCCCAAAAAAGCCAGTTGAAAAATGGAGCACATGGGCAATGCAATTCACAACCCTGCAGAGTTATAAATGATAACTCTCGTCCACAAATATATTGAGGGAAGGCAACGAAGAGGATTTGAAAGCAAGGCAGAATTGCAGGAAACAGGTTTCAGGAGGTAGATTCGAATCGCCTTTAAAGCACATGAAAAGCGGCAAAACGTGGACAATGATGCCTTTGGCCAAAAAGGGCGTATGCGTTTTTTCCTGAATATATTCAGGAAAAAACGCATACGCCCTTTTTGGCCAACCAAGCAACATGGAAAGGCAAATCAGCACTACAAAGGAGTCTCGCTTCGAATCGGTCAAAAGGGCCATGCTGAAAAAAGTGTCAAAACCACAAAAGCAGGACAGGCCATGGAGAAATGGGAGCCTTGCTACACTGATGGGCGGGATGTAAATTGCCAGCAGCCACTCTGGAGAAGTGTACGGTGTGGCCTTAAACATCGAAAAAACACAGCTTAGGGAGCATAGGGCACGTCCACTCATGGGCGTATAAATTGGAAAATCTAAAAATCAGCAAGACACAGGCACCCCAAAGTATAGGGCTGCTCTGTTGACAAGAACCTCCACTTCATGACACCTTAAATATCCCAGGAAAGAGAAAAATGGATAAAGAAGTTGCGGTCCTTATGTACAATGGAATATCACTCAGCCATGAAATCAATGTCATAAGGCTAGTAGCAGCATGATGAGTGGATTTAGGTACGACGACTCTAAGTAAAATAAGTCACACAGAAAAAGACACTTATCATAAGCTATCACGTATAGAGGGAATGCAAAAACTGCTACACTTGAACTGAATTACAAAAGAGAAGAGTCACACGTTTAGAAAACACACTATGGCTGCTTAACGGGAAAGGTGAGGTGGTGTGATGCATAAAAGAAGCGTTTCAAATTAGCTCAGATACCGTTCCATACACCCAATATGTAATAGACAAGACCTACTCCTTGCTCAGTGAACTGGACTCAACACCCCCTATGCACCGCACAAGAATATATGTGACTAGTAAGAATCTTAAAACCTATGTATTGATATCTATCTGGAAGTGTGTCAACTGTGTGTAAAGCCGCATAAACACAGCCGTGAAAAGCAGCTAAACCCCATTATAAAAATAAATTAGTTTTAAAAACCCATGAAACAAAAAAAGTGAAAGAGAGAGAAATTCTTACAAAATTCATTCAGGGGCTGTGACGCAACCTGGATTGACCATATCTAGACCCACAGCTGGATGAGACATAAGGGTGGACATTCTTGGGGCTGAGAGGTTTGGTGAGGTTGGGTGAGCCAACACAGACCCTTTAAGGTAATACTGCGTGGTACCCATCCCATGGGTCCCAAATCTCCAGGTTCAAGGGCATCTTCCTACATCGAAAACTTGCATGAGGAACCCAGAAGATGGTACACCGTGTGATTATGAAAGGTTTCTAAAACGCACCTCATTTCTCATCTCCTTGTGCTCGGGTTCGCCATTCCAGCTACTTCACTAGCAATCTCCCTACTTGGAGAATCAGCACCTTTAACCTCCTGTTCCGTACAGGTTGCAATTTGTCCTGAGGATGAACGGGAAGAGGGGCAGCCAATGAGAGACTAGATCTAGGTGTTGGGACAGGCACAGGTCACTCTATTTTCTCATCAGGAAGAAGAAATAACCACAGGCTCAGCCTGCCACCCGGAACCAGAATAGGGCCTGAGGCAATCCCGCGCTTCTGCGGCCAGCTCCCAAAAAAGCCAGTTGAAAAACGGAGCACATGGGCACTGCAATTCACAACCCTGCAGAGTTATAAATGATAACTCTCGTCCACAAATATATTGAGAGAAGGCAACGAAGAGGATTTGAAAGCAAGGCAGAATTGCAGGAAACAGGTTTCAGGAGGTAGATTCGAATCGCCTTTAAAGCACATGAAAAGCGGCAAAACGTGGACAATGATGCCCTTGGCCAAAAAGGGCGTATGCGTTTTTTCCTGAATATATTCAGGAAAAAACGCATACGCCCTTTTAGGCCAACCAAGCAACATGGAAAGGCAAATCAGCACTACAAAGGAGTCTCGCTTCGAATCGGTCAAAAGGGCCATGATGAAAAATGTGTCAAAACCACAAAAGCAGGACAGGCCATGGAGAAATGGGAGCCTTGCTACACTGATGGGCGGGATGTAAATTGCCAGCAGCCACTCTGGAGAAGTGTACGGTGTGGCCTTAAACATCGAAAAAACACAGCTTAGGGAGCATAGGGCACTTCCACTCATGGGCGTATAAATTGGGAAAACTAAAAATCAGCAAGACACAGGCACCCCAAAGTTTAGGGCTGCTCTGTTGACAAGAACCTCCACTTCATGACACCTTAAATATCCCAGGAAAGAGAAAAATGGATAAAGAATTTGTGATCCTTATGTACAATGGAATATCACTCAGCCATGAAATCAATGTCATAAGGCTAGTAGCAGCATGATGAGTGGATTTAGGTACGACGACTCTAAGTGAAATAAGTCACATAGAAAAAGACACTTATCATAATCTATCACGTATAGAGGGAATGTAAAAACTGCTACACTTGAACTGAATTACAAAAGAGAACAGAGTCACACGTTTAGAAAACACACTATGGCTGCTTAACGGGAAAGGTGAGGTGGTGTGATGCATAAAACAAGGGTTTCAAATTAGCTCAGATACCGTTCCATACACCCAATATGTAATAGACAAGACCTACTCCTTGCTCAGTGAACTGGACTCAACACCCCCTATTCACCGCACAAGAATATATGTGACTAGTAAGAATCTTAAAACCTATGTATTGATATCTCTCTGGAAGTGTGTCAAGTGTGTGTAAAGCCGCATAAACACAGCCGTGAAAAGCAGCTAAACCCCATTATAAAAATAAATTAGTTTTAAAAACCCATGAAACAAAGACAGTGAAAGAGACAGAAATTCTTACAAAATTCATTCAGGGGCTGTGACGCAACCTGGATTGACCATATCTAGACCCACAGCTGGATGAGACATAAGGGTGGACATTCTTGGGGCTGAGAGGTTTGGTGAGGTTGGGTGAGCCAACACAGACCCTTTAAGGCAATACTGCGTGGTACCCATCCCATGGGTCCCAAATCTCCAGGTTCAAGGGCATCTTCCTACATCGAAAACTTGCATGAGGAACCCAGAAGATGGTACACCGTGTGATTTTGAAAGGTTTCTAAAACGCACCTCATTTCTCATTTCCTTGTGCTCGGGTTCGCCATTCCAGCTACTTCACTAGCAATCTCCCTACTTGGAGAATCAGCACCTTTAACCTCCTGTTCCGTACAGGTTGCAATTTGTCCTGAGGATGAACGGGAAGAGGGGCAGCCAATGAGAGACTAGATCTAGGTGTTGGGACAGGCACAGGTCACTCTATTTTCTCATCAGGAAGAAGAAATAACCACAGGCTCAGCCTGCCACCCGGAACCAGAATAGGGCCTGAGGCAATCCCGCGCTTCTGCGGCCAGCTCCCAAAAAAGCCAGTTGAAAAACGGAGCACATGGGCACTGCAATTCACAACCCTGCAGAGTTATAAATGATAACTCTCGTCCACAAATATATTGAGGGAAGGCAACGAAGAGGATTTGAAAGCAAGGCAGAATTGCAGGAAACAGGTTTCAGGAGGTAGATTCGAATCGCCTTTAAAGCACATGAAAAGCGGCAAAACGTGGACAATGATGCCCTTGGCCAAAAAGGGCGTATGCGTTTTTCCCTGAATATATTCAGGAAAAAACGCATACGCCCTTTTTGGCCAACCAAGCAACATGGAAAGGCAAATCAGCACTACAAAGTAGTCTCCCTTCGAATCGGTCAAAAGGGCCATGCTGAAAAAAGTGTCAAAACCACAAAAGCAGGACAGGCCATGGAGAAATGGGAGCCTTGCTACACTGATGGGCGGGATGTAAATTGCCAGCAGCCACTCTGGAGAAGTGTACGGTGTGGCCCTAAACATCGAAAAAACACAGCTTAGGGAGCATAGGGCACTTCCACTCATGGGCGTATAAATTGGGAAAACTAAAAATCAGCAAGACACAGGCACCCCAAAGTTTAGGGCTGCTCTGTTGACAAGAACCTCCACTTCATGACACCTTAAATATCCCAGGAAAGAGAAAAATGGATAAAGAAGTTGCGGTCCTTATGTACAATGGAATATCACTCAGCCATGAAATCAATGTCATAAGGCTAGTAGCAGCATGATGAGTGGATTTAGGTACGACGATTCTAAGTGAAATAAGTCACACAGAAAAAGACACTTATCATAATCTATCACGTATAGAGGGAATGTAAAAACTGCTACACTTGAACTGAATTACAAAAGAGAACAGAGTCACACGTTTAGAAAACACACTATGGCTGCTTAACGGGAAAGGTGAGGTGGTGTGATGCATAAAACAAGGGTTTCAAATTAGCTCAGATACCGTTCCATACACCCAATATGTAATAGACAAGACCTACTCCTTGCTCAGTGAACTGGACTCAACACCCCCTATTCACCGCACAAGAATATATGTGACTAGTAAGAATCTTAAAACCTATGTATTGATATCTCTCTGGAAGTGTGTCAAGTGTGTGTAAAGCCGCATAAACACAGCCGTGAAAAGCAGCTAAACCCCATTATAAAAATAAATTAGTTTTAAAAACCCATGAAACAAAGACAGTGAAAGAGACAGAAATTCTTACAAAATTCATTCAGGGGCTGTGACGCAACCTGGATTGACCATATCTAGACCCACAGCTGGATGAGACATAAGGGTGGATATTCTTGGGGCTGAGAGGTTTGGTGAGGTTGAGTGAGCCAACACAGAACCTTTAAGGTAATACTGCGTGGGACCCATCCCATGGGTCCCAAATCTCCAGGTTCAAGGGCATCTTCCTACATCGAAAACTTGCATGAGGAACCCAGAAGATGGTACACCGTGTGATTTTGAAAGGTTTCTAAAACGCACCTCATTTCTCATCTCCTTGTGCTCGGGTTCGCCATTCCAGCTACTTCACTAGCAATCTCCCTACTTGGAGAATCAGCACCTTTAACCTCCTGTTCCGTACAGGTTGCAATTTGTCCTGAGGATGAACGGGAAGAGGGGCAGCCAATGAGAGACTAGATCTAGGTGTTGGGACAGGCACAGGTCACTCTATTTTCTCATCAGGAAGAAGAAATAACCACAGGCTCAGCCTGCCACCCGGAACCAGAATAGGGCCTGAGGCAATCCCGCGCTTCTGCGGCCAGCTCCCAAAAAAGCCAGTTGAAAAATTGAGCACATGGGCACTGCAATTCACAACCCTGCAGAGTTATAAATGATAACTCTCGTCCACGAAGGCAACGAAGAGGATTTGAAAGCAAGGCAGAATTGCAGGAAACAGGTTTCAGGAGGTAGATTCGAATCGCTTTTAAAGCACATGAAAAGCGGCAAAACGTGGACAATGATGCCCTCGGCCAAAAAGGGCGTATGCGTTTTTTCCTGAATATATTCAGGAAAAAACGCATACGCCCTTTTTGGCCAACCAAGCAACATGGAAAAGCAAATCAGCACTACAAAGGAGTCTCGCTTCGAATCGGTCAAAAGGCCCATGCTGAAAAAAGTGTCAAAACCACAAAAGCAGGACAGGCCATGGAGAAATGGGAGCCTTGCTACACTGATGGGCGGGATGTAAATTGCCAGCAGCCACTCTGGAGAAGTGTACGGTGTGGCCTTAAACATCGAAAAAACAGAGCTTAGGGAGCATAGGGCACTTCCACTCATGGGCGTACAAATTGGGAAAACTAAAAATCAGCAAGACACAGGCACCCCAAAGTTTAGGGCTGCTCTGTTGACAAGAACCTCCACTTCATGACACCTTAAATATCCCAGGAAAGTGAAAAATGGATAAAGAAGTTGTGGTCCTTATGTACAATGGAATATCACTCAGCCATGAAATCAATGTCATAAGGCTAGTAGCAGCATGATGAGTGGATTTAGGTACGACGACTCTAAGTGAAATAAGTCACACAGAAAAAGACACTTATCATAAGCTATCACGTATAGAGGGAATGTAAAAACTGCTACACTTGAACTGAATTACAAAAGAGAACAGAGTCACACGTTTAGAAAACACACTATGGCTGCTTAACGGGAAAGATGAGGTGGTGTAATGCATAAAACAAGGATTTCAAATTAGCTCAGATACCGTTCCATACACCCAATATGTAATAGACAAGACCTACTCCTTGCTCAGTGAACTGGACTCAACACCCCCTATTCACCGTACAAGAATATATCTGACTAGTGAGAATCTTAAAACCTATGTATTGATATCTCTCTGGAAGTGAGTCAAGTGTGTGTAAAGCCGCATAAACACAGCCGTGAAAAGCAGCTAAACCCCATTATAAAAATAAATTAGTTTTAAAAACCCATGAAACAAAGACAGTGAAAATGAGAGAAATTCTTACAAAATTCATTCAGTGGCTGTGACGCAACCTGGATTGACCATATCTAGAGCCACAGCTGGATGAGACATAGGGTGGACACTCTTGGGGCTGAGAGGTTTGGTGAGGTTGGGTGAGCCAACACAGACCCTTTAAGGTAATACTGCATGGTACCCATCCCATGGGTCCCAAATCTCCAGGTTCAAGGGCATCTTCCTTCATCGAAAACTTGCATGAGGAACCCAGAAGATGGTACACCGTGTGATTTTGAAAGGTTTCTAAAACGCACCTCATTTCTCATCTCCTTGTGCTCGGGTTCGCCATTCCAGCTATTTTACTAGCAATCACCCTACTTGGAGAATCAGCACCTTTAACCTCCTGTTCCGTACAGGTTGCAATTTGTCCTGAGGATGAACGGGAAGAGGGGCAGCCAATGAGAGACTAGATCTAGGTGTTGGGACAGGCACAGGTCACTCTATTTTCTCATCAGGAAGAAGAAATTACCACAGGCTCAGCCTGCCACCCGGAACCAGAATAGGGCCTGAGGCAATCCCGCACTTCTGCGGCCAGCTCCCAAAAAAGCCAGTTGAAAAACGGAGCACATGGGCACTGCAATTCACAACCCTGCAGAGTTATAAATGATAACTCTCGTCCACAAATATATTGAGGGAAGGCAACGAAGAGGATTTGAAAGCAAGGCACAATTGCAGGAAACAGGTTTCAGGAGGTAGATTCGAATCGCCTTTAAAGCACATGAAAAGCGGCAAAACGTGGACAATGATGCCCTTGGCCAAAAAGGGCGTATGCGTTTTTTCCTGAATATATTCAGGAAAAAACGCATACGCCCTTTTTGGCCAACCAAGCAACATGGAAAGGCAAATCCGCACTACAAAGGAGTCTCCCTTCGAATCGGTCAAAAGGGCCATGCTGAAAAAAGTGTCAAAACCACAAAAGCAGGACAGGCCATGGAGAAATGGGAGCCTTGCTACACTGATGGGCGGGATGTAAATTGCCAGCAGACACTCTGGAGAAGTGTACGGTGTGGCCTTAAACAACGAAAAAACACAGCTTAGGGAGCATAGGGCACTTCCACTCATGGGCGTATAAATTGGGAAAACTAAAAATCAGCAAGACACAGGCACCCCAAAGTTTAGGGCTGCTCTGTTGACAAGAACCTCCACTTCATGACACCTTAAATATCCCAGGAAAGAGAAAAATGGATAAAGAAGTTGCGGTCCTTATGTACAATGGAATATCACTCAGCCATGAAATCAATGTCATAAGGCTAGTAGCAGCATGATGAGTGGATTTAGGTACGACGACTCTAAGTGAAATAAGCCACACAGAAAAAGACACTTATCATAATCTATCACGTATAGAGGGAATGTAAAAACTGCTACACTTGAACTGAATTACAAAAGAGAACAGAGTCACACGTTTAGAAAACACACTATGGCTGCTTAACGGGAAAGGTGAGGTGGTGTGATGCATAAAACAAGGGTTTCAAATTAGCTCAGATACCGTTCCATACACCCAATATGTAATAGACAAGACCTACTCCTTGCTCAGTGAACTGGACTCAACACCCCCTATTCACCGCACAAGAATATATGTGACTAGTAAGAATCTTAAAACCTATGTATTGATATCTCTCTGGAAGTGTGTCAAGTGTGTGTAAAGCCGCATAAACACAGCCGTGAAAAGCAGCTAAACCCCATTATAAAAATAAATTAGTTTTAAAAACCCATGAAACAAAGACAGTGAAAGAGACAGAAATTCTTACAAAATTCATTCAGGGGCTGTGACGCAACCTGGATTGACCATATCTAGACCCACAGCTGGATGAGACATAAGGGTGGACATTCTTGGGGCTGAGAGGTTTGGTGAGGTTGGGTGAGCCAACACAGAACCTTTAAGGTAATACTGCGTGGGACCCATCCCATGGGTCCCAAATCTCCAGGTTCAAGGGCATCTTCCTACATCGAAAACTTGCATGAGGAACCCAGAAGATGGTACACCGTGTGATTTTGAAAGGTTTCTAAAACGCACCTCATTTCTCATCTCCTTGTGCTCGGGTTCGCCATTCCAGCTACTTCACTAGCAATCTCCCTACTTGGAGAATCAGCACCTTTAACCTCCTGTTCCGTACAGGTTGCAATTTGTCCTGAGGATGAACGGGAAGAGGGGCAGCCAATGAGAGACTAGATCTAGGTGTTGGGACAGGCACAGGTCACTCTATTTTCTCATCAGGAAGAAGAAATAACCACAGGCTCAGCCTGCCACCCGGAACCAGAATAGGGCCTGAGGCAATCCCGCGCTTCTGCGGCCAGCTCCCAAAAAAGCCAGTTGAAAAATGGAGCACATGGGCACTGCAATTCACAACCCTGCAGAGTTATAAATGATAACTCTCGTCCACGAATGCAACGAAGAGGATTTGAAAGCAAGGCAGAATTGCAGGAAACAGGTTTCAGGAGGTAGATTCGAATCGCTTTTAAAGCACATGAAAAGCGGCAAAACGTGGACAATGATGCCCTCGGCCAAAAAGGGCGTATGCGTTTTTTCCTGAATATATTCAGGAAAAAACGCATACGCCCTTTTTGGCCAACCAAGCAACATGGAAATGCAAATCAGCACTACAAAGGAGTCTCGCTTCGAATCGGTCAAAAGGCCCATGCTGAAAAAAGTGTCAAAACCACAAAAGCAGGACAGGCCATGGAGAAATGGGAGCCTTGCTACACTGATGGGCGGGATGTAAATTGCCAGCAGCCACTCTGGAGAAGTGTACGGTGTGGCCTTAAACATCGAAAAAACAGAGCTTAGGGAGCATAGGGCACTTCCACTCATGGGCGTACAAATTGGGAAAACTAAAAATCAGCAAGACACAGGCACCCCAAAGTTTAGGGCTGCTCTGTTGACAAGAACCTCCACTTCATGACACCTTAAATATCCCAGGAAAGTGAAAAATGGATAAAGAAGTTGTGGTCCTTATGTACAATGGAATATCACTCAGCCATGAAATCAATGTCATAAGGCTAGTAGCAGCATGATGAGTGGATTTAGGTACGACGACTCTAAGTGAAATAAGTCACACAGAAAAAGACACTTATCATAAGCTATCACGTATAGAGGGAATGTAAAAACTGCTACACTTGAACTGAATTACAAAAGAGAACAGAGTCACACGTTTAGAAAACACACTATGGCTGCTTAACGGGAAAGATGAGGTGGTGTGATGCATAAAACAAGGATTTCAAATTAGCTCAGATACCGTTCCATACACCCAATATGTAATAGACAAGACCTACTCCTTGCTCAGTGAACTGGACTCAACACCCCCTATTCACCGTACAAGAATATATCTGACTAGTGAGAATCTTAAAACCTATGTATTGATATCTCTCTGGAAGTGAGTCAAGTGTGTGTAAAGCCGCATAAACACAGCCGTGAAAAGCAGCTAAACCCCATTATAAAAATAAATTAGTTTTAAAAACCCATGAAACAAAGACAGTGAAAGAGAGAGAAATTCTTACAAAATTCATTCAGGGGCTGTGACGCAACCTGGATTGACCATATCTAGAGCCACAGCTGGATGAGACATAGGGTGGACACTCTTGGGGCTGAGAGGTTTGGTGAGGTTGGGTGAGCCAACACAGACCCTTTAAGGTAATACTGCGTGGTACCCATCCCATGGGTCCCAAATCTCCAGGTTCAAGGGCATCTTCCTTCATCGAAAACTTGCATGAGGAACCCAGAAGATGGTACACCGTGTGATTTTGAAAGGTTTCTAAAACGCACCTCATTTCTCATCTCCTTGTGCTCGGGTTCGCCATTCCAGCTATTTTACTAGCAATCACCCTACTTGGAGAATCAGCACCTTTAACCTCCTGTTCCGTACAGGTTGCAATTTGTCCTGAGGATGAACGGGAAGAGGGGCAGCCAATGAGAGACTAGATCTAGGTGTTGGGACAGGCACAGGTCACTCTATTTTCTCATCAGGAAGAAGAAATAACCACAGGCTCAGCCTGCCACCCGGAACCAGAATAGGGCCTGAGGCAATCCCGCGCTTCTGCGGCCAGCTCCCAAAAAAGCCAGTTGAAAAACGGAGCACATGGGCACTGCAATTCACAACCCTGCAGAGGTATAAATGATAACTCTCGTCCACAAATATATTGAGGGAAGGCAACGAAGAGGATTTGAAAGCAAGGCAGAATTGCAGGAAACAGGTTTCAGGAGGTAGATTCGAATCGCCTTTAAAGCACATGAAAAGCGGCAAAACGTGGACAATGATGCCCTTGGCCAAAAAGGGCGTATGCGTTTTTTCCTGAATATATTCAGGAAAAAACGCATACGCCCTTTTTGGCCAACCAAGCAACATGGAAAGGCAAATCAGCACTACAAAGGAGTCTCCCTTCGAATCGGTCAAAAGGGCCATGCTGAAAAAAGTGTCAAAACCACAAAAGCAGGACAGGCCATGGAGAAATGGGAGCCTTGCTACACTGATGGGCGGGATGTAAATTGCCAGCAGCCACTCTGGAGAAGTGTACGGTGTGGCCTTAAACATCGAAAAAACACAGCTTAGGGAGCATAGGGCAGTTCCACTCATGGGCGTATAAATTGGGAAAACTAAAAATCAGCAAGACACAGGCACCCCAAAGTTTAGGGCTGCTCTGTTGACAAGAACCTCCACTTCATGACACCTTAAATATCCCAGGAAAGAGAAAAATGGATAAAGAAGTTGCGGTCCTTATGTACAATGGAATATCACTCAGCCATGAAATCAATGTCATAAGGCTAGTAGCAGCATGATGAGTGGATTTAGGTACGACGACTCTAAGTGAAATAAGTCACACAGAAAAAGACACTTATCATAATCTATCACGTATAGAGGGAATGTAAAAACTGCTACACTTGAACTGAATTACAAAAGAGAACAGAGTCACACGTTTAGAAAACACATTATGGCTGCTTAACGGGAAAGGTGAGGTGGTGTGATGCATAAAACAAGGGTTTCAAATTAGCTCAGATACCGTTCCATACACCCAATATGTAATAGACAAGACCTACTCCTTGCTCAGTGAACTGGACTCAACACCCCCTATTCACCGCACAAGAATATATGTGACTAGTAAGAATCTTAAAACCTATGTATTGATATCTCTCTGGAAGTGTGTCAAGTGTGTGTAAAGCCGCATAAACACAGCCGTGAAAAGCAGCTAAACCCCATTATAAAAATAAATTAGTTTTAAAAACCCATGAAACAAAGACAGTGAAAGAGAAAGAAATTCTTACAAAATTCATTCAGGGGCTGTGACGCAACCTGGATTGACCATATCTAGACCCACAGCTGGATGAGACATAAGGGTGGACATTCTTGGGGCTGAGAGGTTTGGTGAGGTTGGGTGAGCCAACACAGAACCTTTAAGGTAATACTGCGTGGGACCCATCCCATGGGTCCCAAATCTCCAGGTTCAAGGGCATCTTCCTACATCGAAAACTTGCATGAGGAACCCAGAAGATGGTACACCGTGTGATTTTGAAAGGTTTCTAAAACGCACCTCATTTCTCATCTCCTTGTGCTCGGGTTCGCCATTCCAGCTACTTCACTAGCAATCTCCCTACTTGGAGAATCAGCACCTTTAACCTCCTGTTCCGTACAGGTTGCAATTTGTCCTGAGGATGAACGGGAAGAGGGGCAGCCAATGAGAGACTAGATCTAGGTGTTGGGACAGGCACAGGTCACTCTATTTTCTCATCAGGAAGAAGAAAGAACCACAGGCTCAGCCTGCCACCCGGAACCAGAATAGGGCCTGAGGCAATCCCGCGCTTCTGCGGCCAGCTCCCAAAAAAGCCAGTTGAAAAATGGAGCACATGGGCACTGCAATTCACAACCCTGCAGAGTTATAAATGATAACTCTCGTCCACGAAGGCAACGAAGAGGATTTGAAAGCAAGGCAGAATTGCAGGAAACAGGTTTCAGGAGGTAGATTCGAATCGCTTTTAAAGCACATGAAAAGCGGCAAAACGTGGACAATGATGCCCTCGGCCAAAAAGGGCGTATGCGTTTTTTCCTGAATATATTCAGGAAAAAACGCATACGCCCTTTTTGGCCAACCAAGCAACATGGAAAAGCAAATCAGCACTACAAAGGAGTCTCGCTTCGAATCGGTCAAAAGGCCCATGCTGAAAAATGTGTCAAAACCACAAAAGCAGGACAGGCCATGGAGAAATGGGAGCCTTGCTACACTGATGGGCGGGATGTAAATTGCCAGCAGCCACTCTGGAGAAGTGTACGGTGTGGCCTTAAGCATCGAAAAAACAGAGCTTAGGGAGCATAGGGCACTTCCACTCATGGGCGTACAAATTGGGAAAACTAAAAATCAGCAAGACACAGGCACCCCAAAGTTTAGGGCTGCTCTGTTGACAAGAACCTCCACTTCATGACACCTTAAATATCCCAGGAAAGTGAAAAATGGATAAAGAAGTTGTGGTCCTTATGTACAATGGAATATCACTCAGCCATGAAATCAATGTCATAAGGCTAGTAGCAGCATGATGAGTGGATTTAGGTACGACGACTCTAAGTGAAATAAGTCACACAGAAAAAGACACTTATCATAAGCTATCACGTATAGAGGGAATGTAAAAACTGCTACACTTGAACTGAATTACAAAAGAGAACAGAGTCACACGTTTAGAAAACACACTATGGCTGCTTAACGGGAAAGATGAGGTGGTGTGATGCATAAAACAAGGATTTCAAATTAGCTCAGATACCGTTCCATACACCCAATATGTAATAGACAAGACCTACTCCTTGCTCAGTGAACTGGACTCAACACCCCCTATTCACCGTACAAGAATATATCTGACTAGTGAGAATCTTAAAACCTATGTATTGATATCTCTCTGGAAGTGAGTCAAGTGTGTGTAAAGCCGCATAAACACAGCCGTGAAAAGCATCTAAACCCCATTATAAAAATAAATTAGTTTTAAAAACCCATGAAACAAAGACAGTGAAAGAGAGAGAAATTCTTACAAAATTCATTCAGGGGCTGTGACGCAACCTGGATTGACCATATCTAGAGCCACAGCTGGATGAGACATAGGGTGGACACTCTTGGGGCTGAGAGGTTTGGTGAGGTTGGGTGAGCCAACACAGACCCTTTAAGGTAATACTGCGTGGTACCCATCCCATGGGTCCCAAATCTCCAGGTTCAAGGGCATCTTCCTTCATCGAAAACTTGCATGAGGAACCCAGAAGATGGTACACCGTGTGATTTTGAAAGGTTTCTAAAACGCACCTCATTTCTCATCTCCTTGTGCTCGGGTTCGCCATTCCAGCTATTTTACTAGCAATCACCCTACTTGGAGAATCAGCACCTTTAACCTCCTGTTCCCTACAGGTTGCAATTTGTCCTGAGGATGAACGGGAAGAGGGGCAACCAATGAGAGACTAGATCTAGGTGTTGGGACAGGCACAGGTCACTCTATTTTCCCATCAGGAAAAAGAAATAACCACAGGCTCAGCCTGCCACCCAGAACCAGCATAGGGCCTGAGGCATACCCGCGCTTTTGCGGCCAGCTCCCAAAAAAGCGAGTTGAAAAATGGAGCTCAGGGGCACTGCAATTCACAAACCTGCAGAGTTATAAATGATAAGTATCGTCCAAAAATATATTGAGGGAAGGCAACGAAGAGGATTTGAAAGCAAGGCAGAATTGCAGGAAACAGATTTCAGGAGGTAGATTCGAATCGCCTTTAAAGCACATGAAAATCGGCCAAAAGTGGACAATGATGCCCTTGGGCAAAAAGGGCGTATGCGTTTTTTCCTGAATATATTCAGGAAAAAACGCATACGCCCTTTTTGGCCAACCAAGCAACCTGGAAAGGCAAATCAGCGCTACAAAGAAGTCTCGCTTCCCATCCATCAAAAGGGCCATGCTGATTAAAGTGTCAAAACCACAAATGCAGGACAGGCCATGGAGAAATTGGAGCCTTGCTACGCTGATGGGCGGGATATAAATTGCGAACAGCCACTCTGGAGAAGTGTACGGTGTGCCCTGAAACATCGAAAAAACACAGTTTAGGGAGCATATGGCACTTCCACTCATGGGCGTATAAATTGGGAAAACTAAAAATCAGCAAGACACAGGCACCCCAAAGTTTCGGGCTGCTCTGTTGACAAGAACCTCCACTTCATGACACCTTAAATATCCCAGGAAAGAGAAAAATGGATAAAGAAGTTGTGGTCCTTATGTACAATGGAATATCACTCAGACATGAAATCAATGTCATAAGGCTAGTAGCAGCATGATGGGTGGATTTAGGTATGACGACTCTAAGGGAAATAAGTCACACAGAAAAAGAGACTTATCGTAAGCTATCACTTATAGAGGGAATGTAAAAACTGCTACACTTGAACTGAATTACAAAACAGAACAGAGTCACACGTTTAGAAAACACACTATGGCTGCTTAACGGGAAAGGTGAGGTGGGGTGATGCATAAAACAAGGGTTTCAAATTAGCTCAGATACCGTTCCATACACCCAATATGTAATAGACAAGACCTACTCCTTGCTCAGTGAACTGGACTCAACACCCCCTATTCACCGCACAAGTATATATCTGACTAGTAAGAATCTTAAAACCTATGTATTGATATCTGTCTGGAAGTGTGTCAATTGGGTGTAAAGCCGCATAAACAGAGCCGTGAAAAGCAGCTAAACCCCATTATAAAAATAAATTAGTTTTAAAAACCCATGAAACAAAGACAGTGAAAGAGAGAGAAATTCTTACAAAATTCATTCAGTGGCTGTGACGCAACCTGGATTGACCATATCTAGAGCAACAGCTGGATGAGACATAAGGGTGGACACTCTTGGGGCTGAGAGGTTTGGTGAGGTTGGGTGAGCAAACGCAGACCCTTTAAAGTAATACTGTGTGGTACCCATCCCATGGGTCCCAAATCTCCAGTTTCAAGGGCGTCTTCCTGCATCGAAAACATGCATGAGAAACCCAGAAGATGGTACACCGTGTGATCGGGAAAGGTTTCTAAAACGCACCTCGTTTCTCATCTCCTTGTGCTCGGGTTCGCCATTCCAGATACTTTACTAGCAATCTCCCTTCTTGGAGAATCAGCACCTTTAACCTCCTGTTCTGTACAGGTTGCAATTTGTCCTGAGGATGAACGGGAAGAGGGGCAACCAATGAGAGACTAGATCTAGGTGTTGGGACAGGCACAGGTCACTCTATTTTCCCATCAGGAAGAAGAATTAAGCACAGGCTCAGCCTGCCGCCCGGAATCAGAATAGTGCCTGAGGCAATCCCGCGATTTGAGGCCAGCTCCCAAAATAGCGAGTTGAAAAATGGAGCTGAGGGGCACTGCAATTCACAAACCTGCAGAATTATAAATGATAACTCTCGTCCACAAATATATTGAGGGAAGGCAACGAAGAGGATTTGAAAGCAAGGCAGAACTGCAGGAAACAGATTTCAGGAGGTAGATTCAATTCGCCTTTAAAGCACATGAAAAGCGGCAAAACGTCGACAATGATGCCCTTGGCCAAAAAGGGCGTATGCGTTTTTTCCTGAATATATTCAGGAAAAAACGCATACGCCCTTTTTGGCCAACCAAGCAACCTGGAAAGGCAAATCAGCGCTACAAAGAAGTCTCGCTTCCCATCGGTCTAAAGGGCCATGCTGATAAAAGTGTCAAAACCACAAATGCAGGACAGGCCATGGAGAAATTGGAGCCTTGCTACGCTGATGGGCGGGATGTAAATTGCCAGCAGCCACTCTGGAGAAGTGTACGGTGTGTCCTGAAACATCGAAAAAACACAGCTTAGGGAGCATAGGGAACGTCCACTCATGGGCGTATAAATTGGGAAAAATAAAAATCAGCAAGACACAGGCACCCCAAAGTTTAGGGCTGCTCTGTTGACAAGAACCTCCACTTCATGACACCTTAAATATCCCCGGAAAGAGAAAAATGGATAAAGAAGTTGTGGTCCTTATGTACAATGGAATATCACTCAGATATGAAATCAATGTCATAAGGCAAGTAGAAGCAAGATGAGTGAACTTAGGTACGACGATTCTAAGTGAAATAAGTCACACAGAAAAAGACACTTATCATAAGCTATCACTTATAGAGGGAATGTAAAAACCGCTACAGTTGAACTGAATTACAAAACAGAACAGACTCACACGTTTAGAAAACACACTATGGCTGCTTAACGGGAAAGGTGAGGTGGGGTGATGCATAAAACAAGGGTTTCAAATTCGCTCAGATACCGTTCCATACACCCAATATGTAATAGACAAGACCTACTCCTTGCTCAGTGAACTGGACTCAACACCCCCTATTCACCGCACAAGAATATATGTGACTAGTAAGAATCTTAAAACCTATGTATTGATATCTCTCTGGAAGTGAGTCAAGTGAGTGTAAATCCGCATAAACACAGCCGTGAAAAGCAGCTAAACCCCATTATAAAAATAAATTACTTTTAAAAACCCGTAAAACAAAGACAGTGAAAGAGAGAGAAATTCTTACAAAATTCGTTCAGAGGCTGTGATGCAACCTGGATTGACCATATCTAGACCCACAGCTGGATGAGACATAAGGGTGGACACTCTTGGGGATGAGAGGTTTGGTGAGGTTGGGTGAGCAAACGCAGACCCTTTAAAGTAATACTGTGTGGTACCCATCCCATGGGTCCCAAATGTCCAGGTTCAAGGGAATCTTCCTACATCGAAAACATGCATGAGAAACCTAGAAGATGGTACACCGTCTGAACGGGAAAGGTTTCTGAAACGCACCTCATTTCTCATCTCCTTGTGCTCGGGTTCGCCATTCCAGCTTCTTAACTAGTAATCTCCCTACTTGGAGAAACAGCACCTTTAACCTCCTGTTCCATACAGGTTGCACTTTGTCCTGAGGATGAACGGGAAGAGGGGCAACCAATGAGAGACTAGATCTAGGTGTTGGGACAGGCACAGGTCACTCTATTTTCACATCAGGAAGAAGAATTAACCACAGGCTCAGCCTGCCGCCAGGAACCAGAATAGGGCCTGAGGCAATCCCGTGCTTCTGTGGCCACCTCCCAAGAAAGCCAGTTGAAAAATGGAGCACATGGGTACTGCAATTCACAAACCTGCAGAGTTATAAATGATAACTCTCGTCCACAAATATATTGAGGGAAGGCAACGAAGAGCATTTGAAAGCAAGGCAGAATTGCAGGAAACTGGTTTCAGGAGGTAGATTCGAATCGGCTTTAAAGCACATGAAAAGCGGCAAAACATCGACAATGATGCCCTTGGCCAAAAAGGGCGTATGCGTTTTTTCCTGAATATATTCAGGAAAAAACGCATACGCCCTTTTAGGCCAACCAAGCAACATGGAAAGGCAAATCAGCACTACAAAGGAGTCTCGCTTCGAATCGGTCAAAAGGGCCATGCTGAAAAATGTGTCAAAACCACAAAAGCAGGACGGGCCATGGAGAAATGGGAGCCTTGCTATGCTGATGGGCGGGATGTAAATTGCCAACAGCCACTCTGGAGAAGAGTACGGTGTGTCCTGAAACATCGAGAAAACACAGCTTAGGGAGCATAGGGCACGTCCACTCATGGGCGTATAAATTGGGAAAACTAAAAATCAGCAAGACACAGGCACCCCAAAGTTTAGGGCTGCTCTGTTGACAAGAACCTCCACTTCATGACACCTTAAATATCCAAGGAAAGAGAAAAATGGATAAAGAAGTTGAGGTCCTTATGTACAATGGAATATCACTCAGACATGAAATCAATGTCATAAGGCTAGTAGAAGCAAGATGAGTGGAGTTAGGTACGACGATTCTAAGTGAAATAAGTCACACCGAAATAGACACTTATCATAAGCTATCACTTATAGAGGGAATGTAAAAACTGCTACACATGAACTGAATTACAAAAGAGAAAAGAGTCACAGGTTTAGAAAACACACTATGGCTGCTTAACGGGAAAGGTGAGGTGGTGTGATGCATAAAACAAGGGTTTCAAATTAGCTCAGATACCGTTCCATACACCGAATATGTAATAGACAAGACCTACTCCTTGCTCAGTGAACTGGACTCAACACCCCCTATTCACCACACAAGTATATATCTGACTAGTAAGAATCTTAAAACCTATGTATTGATATCTGTCTGGAAGTGAGTCAAGTGGGTGTAAAGCCGCATAAACACAGCCGTGAAAAGCAGCTAAACCCCATTATAAAAATAAATTACTTGTAAAAACCCGTAAAACAAAGACAGTGAAAGAAGAGAAATTCTTACACAATTCGTTCAGGGGTTGTGATGCAACCTGGATTGACCATATCTAGACCCACAGCTGGATGAGACCTAAGGGTGGACACTCTTGGGGCTGACAGGTTTGGTGAGGTTGGGTGAGCAAACGCAGACCCTTTAAAATAATACTGTGTGGTACCCATCCCATGGGTCCCAAATCTCCAGTTTCAAGGGCATCTTCCTGCATCGAAAACATGCATGAGAAACCCAGAAGATGGTACACCGTGTGATCGGGAAAGGTTTCTAAAACGCACCTCATTTCTCATCTCCTTGTGCTCGGGTTCGCCATTCCAGATACTTTACTAGCAATCTCCCTTCTTGGAGAAAAAGCACCTTTAACCTCCTGATCTGTACAGGTTGCAATTTGTCCTGAGGAAGAACGGGAAGAGGGGCAACCAATGAGAGACTAGATCTAGGTGTTGGGACAGGCACAGGTCACTCTATTTTCCCGTCAGGAAGAAGAATTAACCACAGGCTCAGCCTGCCGCCGGGAACCAGAATAGGTCCTGAGGCAATCCCGCGCTTCTGCGGCCAGCTCCCAAAAAAGCCAGTTGAAAAATGGAGCACATGGGCACTGCAATTCACAAACCTGCAGAGTTATAAATGATAACTCTCGTCCACAAATATATTGAGGGAAGGCAACGAAGAGGATTTGAAAGCAAGGCAGAATTGCAGGAAACAGGTTTCAGGAGGTAGATTCGAATCGCCTTTAAAGCACATGAAAAGTCGCAAATCGTCGACAATGATGCCCTTGGCCAAAAAGGGCGTATGCGTTTTTTCCTGAATATATTCAGGAAAAAACGCATACGCCCTTTTTGGCCAACCAAGCAACCTGGAAAGGCAAATCAGCGCTACAAAGAAGTCTCGCTTCCCATCGGTCAAAAGGGTCATGCTGCAAAAAGTGTCAAAACCAGAAATGCAGAACAGGCCATGGAGAAATGGCAGCCTTGCTACGCTGATGGGTGCGATGTAAATTGTCAGCAGCCACTCTGGAGAAGTGTACGGTGTGTCCTGAAACATCGAAAAAACACAGCTTAGGGAGCATAGGGCACGTCCACTCATGGGCATATAAATTGGGAAAACTAAAAATCAGCAAGACAGAGGCACCCCAAAGTTTAGGGCTGCTCTGTTGACAAGGACCTCCACTTCATGACACCTTAAATATCCCAGGAAAGAGAAAAATGGATAAAGAAGTTGTGGTCCTTATGTACAATGGAATATCACTCAGACATGAAATCAATGTCATAAGGCAAGTAGAAGCAAGATGAGTGGACATAGGTACGACGATTCTAAGTGAAATAAGTCACACAGAAAAAGACACTTATCATAAGCTATCACTTATAGAGGGAATGTAAAAACCGCTACACTTGAACTGAATTACAAAACAGAACAGAGTCACACGTTTAGAAAACACACTATGGCTGCTTAACAGGAAAGGCCAGGTGGGGTGATGCATAAAACAAGGGTTTTAAATTCGCTCAGATACCGTTCCATACACCCAATATGTAATAGACAAGACCTACTCCTTGCTCAGTGAACTGGACTCAACACCCCCTATTCACCGCACAAGAATATATGTGACTAGTAAGAATCTTAAAACCTATGTATTGATATCTCTCTGGAAGTGAGTCAAGTGAGTGTAAATCCGCATAAACACAGCCGTGAAAAGCAGCTAAACCCCATTATAAAAATAAATTACTTTTAAAAACCCGTAAAACAAAGACAGTGAAAGAGAGAGAAATTCTTACAAAATTCGTTCAGAGGCTGTGATGCAACCTGGATTGACCATATCGAGACCCACAGCTGGATGAGACATAAGGCTGGACACTCTTGGGGATGAGAGGTTTGGTGAGGTTGGGTGAGCAAACGCAGACCCTTTAAAGTAATACTGTGTGGTACCCATCCCAAGGTCCCAAATGTCCAGGTTCAAGGGAATCTTCCTACATCGAAAACATGCATGAGAATCCTAGAAGATGGTACACCGTCTGAACGGGAAAGGTTTCTGAAACGCACCTCATTTCTCATCTCCTTGTGCTCGGGTTCCCCATTCCAGCTTCTTAACTAGTAATCTCCCTACTTGGAGAAACAGCACCTTTAACCTCCTGTTCCATACAGGTTGCACTTTGTCCTGAGGATGAACGGGAAGAGGGGCAACCAATGAGAGACTAGATCTAGGTGTTGGGACAGGCACAGGTCACTCTATTTTCACATCAGGAAGAAGAATTAACCACAGGCTCAGCCTGCCGCCAGGAACCAGAATAGGGCCTGAGGCAATCCCGCGCTTCTGCGGCCACCTCCCAAAAAAGCCAGTTGAAAAATGGAGCACATGGGTACTGCAATTCACACACCTGCAGAGTTATAAATGATAACTCTCGTCCACAAATATATTGAGGGAAGGCAACGAAGAGCATTTGAAAGCTAGGCAGAATTGCAGGAAACTGGTTTCAGGAGGTAGATTCGAATCGGCTTTAAAGCACATGAAAAGCGGCAAAACGTTGACAATGATGCCCTTGGCCAAAAAGGGCGTATGCGTTTTTTCCTGAATATATTCAGGAAAAAACGCATACGCCCTTTTAGGCCAACCAAGCAACATGGAAAGGCAAATCAGCACTACAAAGGAGTCTCGCTTCGAATCGGTCAAAAGGGCCAAGCTGAAAAATGTGTCAAAACCACAAAAGCAGGACAGGCCATGGAGAAATGGGAGCCTTGCTACACTGATGGGCGGGATGTAAATTGCCAGCAGCCACTCTGGAGAAGTGTACGGTGTGTCCTGAAACATCGAAAAAACACAGCTTAGGGAGCATAGGGCACTTCCACTCATGGGCGTATAAATTGGGAAAACTAAAAATCAGCAAGACACAGGCACCCCAACGTTTAGGGCTGCTCTGTTGACAAGAACCTCCACTTCATGACACCTTAAATATCCCAGGAAAGAGAAAAATGGATAAAGAAGTTGCGGTCCTTATGTACAATGGAATATCACTCAGCCATGAAATCAATGTCATAAGGCTAGTAGCAGCATGATGAGTGGATTTAGGTACGACGACTCTAAGTGAAATAAGTCACACAGAAAAAGACACTTATCATAAGCTATCACGTATAGAGGGAATGTAAAAACTGCTACACTTGAACTGAATTACAAAAGAGAAGAGTCACACGTTTAGAAAACACACTATGGCTGCTTAACGGGAAAGGTGAGGTGGTGTGATGCATAAAACAAGGGTTTCAAATTAGCTCAGATACCGTTCCATACACCCAATATGTAATAGACAAGACCTACTCCTTGCTCAGTGAACTGGACTCAACACCCCCTATGCACCACACAAGAATATATGTGACTAGTAAGAATCTTAAAACCTATGTATTGATATCTCTCTGGAAGTGTGTCAAGTGTGTGTAAAGCCGCATAAACACAGCCGTGAAAAGCAGCTAAACCCCATTATAAAAATAAATTAGTTTTAAAAACCCATGAAACAAAGACAGTGAAAGAGACAGAAATTCTTACAAAATTCATTCAGGGGCTGTGACGCAACCTGGATTGACCATATCTAGACCCACAGCTGGATGAGACATAAGGGTGGACACTCTTGGGGATGAGAGGTTTGGTGAGGTTGGGTGAGCAAACGCAGACCCTTTAAAGTAATACTGTGTGGTACCCATCCCATGGGTCCCAAATGTCCAGGTTCAAGGGAATCTTCCTACATCGAAAACATGCATGAGAAACCTAGAAGATGGTACACCGTCTGAATGGGAAAGGTTTCTGAAACGCACCTCATTTCTCATCTCCTTGTGCTCGGGTTCGCCATTCCAGCTTCTTAACTAGTAATCTCCCTAGTTGGAGAAACAGCACCTTTAACCTCCTGTTCCATACAGGTTGCACTTTGTCCCGAGGATGAACGGGAAGAGGGGCAACCAATGAGAGACTAGATCTAGGTGTTGGGACAGGCACAGGTCACTCTATTTTCACATCAGGAAGAAGAATTAACCACAGGCTCAGCCTGCCGCCAGGAACCAGAATAGGGCCTGAGGCAATCCCGCGCTTCTGCGGCCACGTCCCAAAAAAGCCAGTTGAAAAATGGAGCACATGGGTACTGCAATTCACAAACCTGCAGAGTTATAAATGATAACTCTCGTCCACAAATATATTGAGGGAAGGCAACGAAGAGCATTTGAAAGCTAGGCAGAATTGCAGGAAACTGGTTTCAGGAGGTAGATTCGAATCGGCTTTAAAGCACATGAAAAGCGGCAAAACGTTGACAATGATGCCCTTGGCCAAAAAGGGCGTATGCGTTTTTTCCTGAATATATTCAGGAAAAAACGCATACGCCCTTTTAGGCCAACCAAGCAACATGGAAAGGCAAATCAGCACTACAAAGGAGTCTCGCTTCGAATCGGTCAAAAGGGCCAAGCTGAAAAATGTGTCAAAACCACAAAAGCAGGACAGGCCATGGAGAAATGGGAGCCTTGCTACACTGATGGGCGGGATGTAAATTGCCAGCAGCCACTCTGGAGAAGTGTACGGTGTGGCATTAAACATCGAAAAAACACAGCTTAGGGAGCATAGGGCACTTCCACTCATGGGCGTATAAATTGGGAAAACTAAAAATCAGCAAGACACAGGCACCCCAACGTTTAGGGCTGCTCTCTTGACAAGAACCTCCACTTCATGACACCTTAAATATCCCAGGAAAGAGAAAAATGGATAAAGAAGTTGCGGTCCTTATGTACAATGGAATATCACTCAGCCATGAAATCAATGTCATAAGGCTAGTAGCAGCATGATGAGTGGATTTAGGTACGACGACTCTAAGTGAAATAAGTCACACAGAAAAAGACACTTATCATAAGCTATCACGTATAGAGGGAATGTAAAAACTGCTACACTTGAACTGAATTACAAAAGAGAAGAGTCACACGTTTAGAAAACACACTATGGCTGCTTAACGGGAAAGGTGAGGTGGTGTGATGCATAAAACAAGGGTTTCAAATTAGCTCAGATACCGTTCCATACACCCAATATGTAATAGACAAGACCTACTCCTTGCTCAGTGAACTGGACTCAACACCCCCTATGCACCGCACAAGAATATATGTGACTAGTAAGAATCTTAAAACCTATGTATTGATATCTCTCTGGAAGTGTGTCAAGTGTGTGTAAAGCCGCATAAACACAGCCGTGAAAAGCAGCTAAACCCCATTATAAAAATAAATTAGTTTTAAAAACCCATGAAACAAAGACAGTGAAAGAGACAGAAATTCTTACAAAATTCATTCAGGGGCTGTGACGCAACCTGGATTGACCATATCTAGACCCACAGCTGGATGAGACATAAGGGTGGACATTCTTGGGGCTGAGAGGTTTGGTGAGGTTGGGTGAGCCAACACAGACCCTTTAAGGTAATACTGCGTGGTACCCATCCCATGGGTCCCAAATCTCCAGGTTCAAGGGCATCTTCCTACATCGAAAACTTGCATGAGGAACCCAGAAGATGGTACACCGTGTGATTTTGAAAGGTTTCTAAAACGCACCTCATTTCTCATCTCCTTGTGCTCGGGTTCGCCATTCCAGCTATTTTAGTAGCAATCACCCTACTTGGAGAATCAGCACCTTTAACCTCCTGTTCCGTACAGGTTGCAATTTGTCCTGAGGATGAACGGGAAGAGGGGCAACCAATGAGAGACTAGATCTAGGTGTTGGGACAGGCACAGGTCACTCTATTTTCCCATCAGGAAAAAGAAATAACCACAGGCTCAGCCTGCCACCCAGAACCAGCATAGGGCCTGAGGCATACCCGCGCTTTTGCGGCCAGCTCCCAAAAAAGCGAGTTGAAAAATGGAGCTCAGGGGCACTGCAATTCACAAACCTGCAGAGTTATAAATGATAAGTCTCGTCCAAAAATATATTGAGGGAAGGCAACGAAGAGGATTTGAAAGCAAGGCAGAATTGCAGGAAACAGATTTCAGGAGGTAGATTCGAATCGCCTTTAAAGCACATGAAAATCGGCCAAACGTGGACAATGATGCCCTTGGGCAAAAAGGGCGTATGCGTTTTTTCCTGAATATATTCAGGAAAAAACGCATACGCCCTTTTTGGCCAACCAAGCAACCTGGAAAGGCAAATCAGCGCTACAAAGAAGTCTCGCTTCCCATCCATCAAAAGGGCCATGCTAATTAAAGTGTCAAAACCACAAATGCAGGACAGGCCATGGAGAAATTGGAGCCTTGCTACGCTGATGGGCGGGATATAAATTGCGAACAGCCACTCTGGAGAAGTGTACGGTGTGCCCTGAAACATCGAAAAAACACAGTTTAGGGAGCATATGGCACTTCCACTCATGGGCGTATAAACTGGGAAAACTAAAAATCAGCAAGACACAGGCACCCCAAAGTTTCGGGCTGCTCTGTTGAAAAGAACCTCCACTTCATGACACCTTAAATATCCCAGGAAAGAGAAAAATGGATAAAGAAGTTGTGGTCCTTATGTACAATGGAATATCACTCAGACATGAAATCAATGTCATAAGGCTAGTAGCAGCATGATGGGTGGATTTAGGTATGACGACTCTAAGGGAAATAAGTCACACAGAAAAAGAGACTTATCGTAAGCTATCACTTATAGAGGGAATGTAAAAACCGCTACACTTGAACTGAGTTACAAAACAGAACATAGTCACACGTTTAGAAAACACACTATGGCTGCTTAACGGGAAAGGTGAGGTGGGGTGATGCATAAAACAAGGGTTTCAAATTCGCTCAGACACCGTTCCATACACCCAATATGTAATAGACAAGACCTACTCCTTGCTCAGTGAACTGGACTCAACACCCCCTATTCACCGCACAAGAATATATGTGACTAGTAATAATCGTAAAACCTATGTATTGATATCTCTCTGGAAGTGTGTCAATTGGGTGTAAAGCCGCATAAACACAGCCGTGAAAAGCAGCTAAACCCCATTATAAAAATAAATTAGTTTTAAAAACCCATGAAACAAAGACAGTGAAAGAGAGAGAAATTCTTACAAAATTCATTCAGTGGCTGTGACGCAACCTGGATTGACCATATCTAGAGCCACAGCTGGATGAGACATAAGGGTGGACACTCTTGGGGCTGAGAGGTTTGGTGAGGTTGGGTGAGCAAACGCAGACCCTTTAAAGTAATACTGTGTGGTACCCATCCCATGGGTCCCAAATCTCCAGTTTCAAGGGCGTCTTCCTGCATCGAACACATGCATGAGAAACCCAGAAGATGGTACACCGTGTGATCGGGAAAGGTTTCTAAAACGCACCTCGTTTCTCATCTCCTTGTGCTCGGGTTCGCCATTCCAGATACTTTACTAGCAATCTCCCTTCTTGGAGAATCAGCACCTTTAACCTCCTGTTCTGTACAGGTTGCAATGTGTCCTGAGGATGAACGGGAAGAGGGGCAACCAATGAGAGACTAGATCTAGGTGTTGGGACAGGCACAGGTCACTCTATTTTCCCATCAGGAAGAAGAATTAAGCACAGGCTCAGCCTGCCGCCCGGAATCAGAATAGTGCCTGAGGCAATCCCGCGATTTGAGGCCAGCTCCCAAAATAGCGAGTTGAAAAATGGAGCTGAGGGGCACTGCAATTCACAAACCTGCAGAATTATAAATGATAACTCTCGTCCACAAATATATTGAGGGAAGGCAACGAAGAGGATTTGAAAGCAAGGCAGAACTGCAGGAAACAGATTTCAGGAGGTAGATTCAATTCGCCTTTAAAGCACATGAAAAGCGGCAAAACGTCGACAATGATGCCCTTGGCCAAAAAGGGCGTATGCGTTTTTTCCTGAATATATTCAGGAAAAAACGCATACGCCCTTTTTGGCCAACCAAGCAACCTGGAAAGGCAAATCAGCGCTACAAAGAAGTCTCGCTTCCCATCGGTCTAAAGGGCCATGCTGATAAAAGTGTCAAAACCACAAATGCAGGACAGGCCATGGAGAAATTGGAGCCTTGCTACGCTGATGGGCGGGATGTAAATTGCCAGCAGCCACTCTGGAGAAGTGTACGGTGTGTCCTGAAACATCGAAAAAACACAGCTTAGGGAGCATAGGGAACGTCCACTCATGGGCGTATAAATTGGGAAAAATAAAAATCAGCAAGACACAGGCACCCCAAAGTTTAGGGCTGCTCTGTTGACAAGAACCTCCACTTCATGACACCTTAAATATCCCCGGAAAGAGAAAAATGGATAAAGAAGTTGTGGTCCTTATGTACAATGGAATATCACTCAGATATGAAATCAATGTCATAAGGCAAGTAGAAGCAAGATGAGTGAACTTAGGTACGACGATTCTAAGTGAAATAAGTCACACAGAAAAAGACACTTATCATAAGCTATCACTTATAGAGGGAATGTAAAAACCGCTACAGTTGAACTGAATTACAAAACAGAACAGACTCACACGTTTAGAAAACACACTATGGCTGCTTAACGGGAAAGGTGAGGTGGGGTGATGCATAAAACAAGGGTTTCAAATTCGCTCAGATACCGTTCCATACACCCAATATGTAATAGACAAGACCTACTCCTTGCTCAGTGAACTGGACTCAACACCCCCTATTCACCGCACAAGAATATATGTGACTAGTAAGAATCTTAAAACCTATGTATTGATATCTCTCTGGAAGTGAGTCAAGTGAGTGTAAATCCGCATAAACACAGCCGTGAAAAGCAGCTAAACCCCATTATAAAAATAAATTACTTTTAAAAACCCGTAAAACAAAGACAGTGAAAGAGAGAGAAATTCTTACAAAATTCGTTCAGAGGCTGTGATGCAACCTGGATTGACCATATCTAGACCCACAGCTGGATGAGACATAAGGGTGGACACTCTTGGGGATGAGAGGTTTGGTGAGGTTGGGTGAGCAAACGCAGACCCTTTAAAGTAATACTGTGTGGTACCCATCCCATGGGTCCCAAATGTCCAGGTTCAAGGGAATCTTCCTACATCGAAAACATGCATGAGAAACCTAGAAGATGGTACACCGTCTGAACGGGAAAGGTTTCTGAAACGCACCTCATTTCTCATCTCCTTGTGCTCGGGTTCGCCATTCCAGCTTCTTAACTAGTAATCTCCCTAGTTGGAGAAACAGCACCTTTAACCTCCTGTTCCATACAGGTTGCACTTTGTCCTGAGGATGAACGGGAAGAGGGGCAACCAATGAGAGACTAGATCTAGGTGTTGGGACAGGCACAGGTCACTCTATTTTCACATCAGGAAGAAGAATTAACCACAGGCTCAGCCTGCCGCCAGGAACCAGAATAGGGCCTGAGGCAATCCCGCGCTTCTGCGGCCACGTCCCAAAAAAGCCAGTTGAAAAATGGAGCACATGGGTACTGCAATTCACAAACCTGCAGAGTTATAAATGATAACTCTCGTCCACAAATATATTGAGGGAAGGCAACGAAGAGCATTTGAAAGCTAGGCAGAATTGCAGGAAACTGGTTTCAGGAGGTAGATTCGAATCGGCTTTAAAGCACATGAAAAGCGGCAAAACGTTGACAATGATGCCCTTGGCCAAAAAGGGCGTATGCGTTTTTTCCTGAATATATTCAGGAAAAAACGCATACGCCCTTTTAGGCCAACCAAGCAACATGGAAAGGCAAATCAGCACTACAAAGGAGTCTCGCTTCGAATCGGTCAAAAGGGCCAAGCTGAAAAATGTGTCAAAACCACAAAAGCAGGACAGGCCATGGAGAAATGGGAGCCTTGCTACACTGATGGGCGGGATGTAAATTGCCAGCAGCCACTCTGGAGAAGTGTACGGTGTGGCCTTAAACATCGAAAAAACACAGCTTAGGGAGCATAGGGCACTTCCACTCATGGGCGTATAAATTGGGAAAACTAAAAATCAGCAAGACACAGGCACCCCAACGTTTAGGGCTGCTCTGTTGACAAGAACCTCCACTTCATGACACCTTAAATATCCCAGGAAAGTGAAAAATGGATAAAGAAGTTGCGGTCCTTATGTACAATGGAATATCACTCAGCCATGAAATCAATGTCATAAGGCTAGTAGCAGCATGATGAGTGGATTTAGGTACGACGACTCTAAGTGAAATAAGTCACACAGAAAAAGACACTTATCATAAGCTATCACGTATAGAGGGAATGTAAAAACTGCTACACTTGAACTGAATTACAAAAGAGAACAGAGTCACACGTGTAGAAAACACACTATGGCTGCTTAACGGGAAAGATGAGGTGGTGTGATGCATAAAACAAGGATTTCAAATTAGCTCAGATACCGTTCCATACACCCAATATGTAATAGACAAGACCTACTCCTTGCTCAGTGAACTGGACTCAACACCCCCTATTCACCGCACAAGAATATATCTGACTAGTGAGAATCTTAAAACCTATGTATTGATATCTCTCCGGAAGTGAGTCAAGTGTGTGTAAAGCCGCAAAAACACAGCCGTGAAAAGCAGCTAAACCCCATTATAAAAATAAATTAGTTTTAAAAACCCATGAAACAAAGACAGTGAAAGAGAGAGAAATTCTTACAAAATTCATTCAGGGGTGTGACGCAACCTGGATTGACCATATCTAGAGCCACAGCTGGATGAGACATAGGGTGGACACTCTTGGGGCTGAGAGGTTTGGTGAGGTTGGGTGAGCCAACACAGACCCTTTAAGGTAATACTGCGTGGTACCCATCCCATGGGTCCCAAATCTCCAGGTTCAAGGGCATCTTCCTACATCGAAAACTTGCATGAGGAACCCAGAAGATGGTACACCGTGTGATTTTGAAAGGTTTCTAAAACGCACCTCATTTCTCATCTCCTTGTGCTCGGGTTCGCCATTCCAGCTATTTTAGTAGCAATCACCCTACTTGGAGAATCAGCACCTTTAACCTCCTGTTCCGTACAGGTTGCAATTTGTCCTGAGGATGAACGGGAAGAGGGGCAACCAATGAGAGACTAGATCTAGGTGTTGGGACAGGCACAGGTCACTCTATTTTCCCATCAGGAAAAAGAAATAACCACAGGCTCAGCCTGCCACCCAGAACCAGCATAGGGCCTGAGGCATACCCGCGCTTTTGCGGCCAGCTCCCAAAAAAGCGAGTTGAAAAATGGAGCTCAGGGGCACTGCAATTCACAAACCTGCAGAGTTATAAATGATAAGTCTCGTCCAAAAATATATTGAGGGAAGGCAACGAAGAGGATTTGAAAGCAAGGCAGAATTGCAGGAAACAGATTTCAGGAGGTAGATTCGAATCGCCTTTAAAGCACATGAAAATCGGCCAAACGTGGACAATGATGCCCTTGGGCAAAAAGGGCGTATGCGTTTTTTCCTGAATATATTCAGGAAAAAACGCATACGCCCTTTTTGGCCAACCAAGCAACCTGGAAAGGCAAATCAGCGCTACAAAGAAGTCTCGCTTCCCATCCATCAAAAGGGCCATGCTAATTAAAGTGTCAAAACCACAAATGCAGGACAGGCCATGGAGAAATTGGAGCCTTGCTACGCTGATGGGCGGGATATAAATTGCGAACAGCCACTCTGGAGAAGTGTACGGTGTGCCCTGAAACATCGAAAAAACACAGTTTAGGGAGCATATGGCACTTCCACTCATGGGCGTATAAACTGGGAAAACTAAAAATCAGCAAGACACAGGCACCCCAAAGTTTCGGGCTGCTCTGTTGACAAGAACCTCCACTTCATGACACCTTAAATATCCCAGGAAAGAGAAAAATGGATAAAGAAGTTGTGGTCCTTATGTACAATGGAATATCACTCAGACATGAAATCAATGTCATAAGGCTAGTAGCAGCATGATGGGTGGATTTAGGTATGACGACTCTAAGGGAAATAAGTCACACAGAAAAAGAGACTTATCGTAAGCTATCACTTATAGAGGGAATGTAAAAACCGCTACACTTGAACTGAATTACAAAAAAGAACATAGTCACACGTTTAGAAAACACACTATGGCTGCTTAACGGGAAAGGTGAGGTGGGGTGATGCATAAAACAAGGGTTTCAAATTCGCTCAGACACCGTTCCATACACCCAATATGTAATAGACAAGACCTACTCCTTGCTCAGTGAACTGGACTCAACACCCCCTATTCACCGCACAAGAATATATGTGACTAGTAATAATCGTAAAACCTATGTATTGATATCTCTCTGGAAGTGTGTCAATTGGGTGTAAAGCCGCATAAACACAGCCGTGAAAAGCAGCTAAACCCCATTATAAAAATAAATTAGTTTTAAAAACCCATGAAACAAAGACAGTGAAAGAGAGAGAAATTCTTACAAAATTCATTCAGTGGCTGTGACGCAACCTGGATTGACCATATCTAGAGCCACAGCTGGATGAGACATAAGGGTGGACACTCTTGGGGCTGAGAGGTTTGGTGAGGTTGGGTGAGCAAACGCAGACCCTTTAAAGTAATACTGTGTGGTACCCATCCCATGGGTCCCAAATCTCCAGTTTCAAGGGCGTCTTCCTGCATCGAACACATGCATGAGAAACCCAGAAGATGGTACACCGTGTGATCGGGAAAGGTTTCTAAAACGCACCTCGTTTCTCATCTCCTTGTGCTCGGGTTCGCCATTCCAGATACTTTACTAGCAATCTCCCTTCTTGGAGAATCAGCACCTTTAACCTCCTGTTCTGTACAGGTTGCAATGTGTCCTGAGGATGAACGGGAAGAGGGGCAACCAATGAGAGACTAGATCTAGGTGTTGGGACAGGCACAGGTCACTCTATTTTCCCATCAGGAAGAAGAATTAAGCACAGGCTCAGCCTGCCGCCCGGAATCAGAATAGTGCCTGAGGCAATCCCGCGATTTGAGGCCAGCTCCCAAAATAGCGAGTTGAAAAATGGAGCTGAGGGGCACTGCAATTCACAAACCTGCAGAATTATAAATGATAACTCTCGTCCACAAATATATTGAGGGAAGGCAACGAAGAGGATTTGAAAGCAAGGCAGAACTGCAGGAAACAGATTTCAGGAGGTAGATTCAATTCGCCTTTAAAGCACATGAAAAGCGGCAAAACGTCGACAATGATGCCCTTGGCCAAAAAGGGCATATGCGTTTTTTCCTGAATATATTCAGGAAAAAACGCATACGCCCTTTTTGGCCAACCAAGCAACCTGGAAAGGCAAATCAGCGCTACAAAGAAGTCTCGCTTCCCATCGGTCTAAAGGGCCATGCTGATAAAAGTGTCAAAACCACAAATGCAGGACAGGCCATGGAGAAATTGGAGCCTTGCTACGCTGATGGGCGGGATGTAAATTGCCAGCAGCCACTCTGGAGAAGTGTACGGTGTGTCCTGAAACATCGAAAAAACACAGCTTAGGGAGCATAGGGAACGTCCACTCATGGGCGTATAAATTGGGAAAAATAAAAATCAGCAAGACACAGGCACCCCAAAGTTTAGGGCTGCTCTGTTGACAAGAACCTCCACTTCATGACACCTTAAATATCCCCGGAAAGAGAAAAATGGATAAAGAAGTTGTGGTCCTTATGTACAATGGAATATCACTCAGATATGAAATCAATGTCATAAGGCAAGTAGAAGCAAGATGAGTGAACTTAGGTACGACGATTCTAAGTGAAATAAGTCACACAGAAAAAGACACTTATCATAAGCTATCACTTATAGAGGGAATGTAAAAACCGCTACAGTTGAACTGAATTACAAAACAGAACAGACTCACACGTTTAGAAAACACACTATGGCTGCTTAACGGGAAAGGTGAGGTGGGGTGATGCATAAAACAAGGGTTTCAAATTCGCTCAGATACCGTTCCATACACCCAATATGTAATAGACAAGACCTACTCCTTGCTCAGTGAACTGGACTCAACACCCCCTATTCACCGCACAAGAATATATGTGACTAGTAAGAATCTTAAAACCTATGTATTGATATCTCTCTGGAAGTGAGTCAAGTGAGTGTAAATCCGCATAAACACAGCCGTGAAAAGCAGCTAAACCCCATTATAAAAATAAATTACTTTTAAAAACCCGTAAAACAAAGACAGTGAAAGAGAGAGAAATTCTTACAAAATTCGTTCAGAGGCTGTGATGCAACCTGGATTGACCATATCTAGACCCACAGCTGGATGAGACATAAGGGTGGACACTCTTGGGGATGAGAGGTTTGGTGAGGTTGGGTGAGCAAACGCAGACCCTTTAAAGTAATACTGTGTGGTACCCATCCCATGGGTCCCAAATGTCCAGGTTCAAGGGAATCTTCCTACATCGAAAACATGCATGAGAAACCTAGAAGATGGTACACCGTCTGAACGGGAAAGGTTTCTGAAACGCACCTCATTTCTCATCTCCTTGTGCTCGGGTTCGCCATTCCAGCTTCTTAACTAGTAATCTCCCTAGTTGGAGAAACAGCACCTTTAACCTCCTGTTCCATACAGGTTGCACTTTGTCCTGAGGATGAACGGGAAGAGGGGCAACCAATGAGAGACTAGATCTAGGTGTTGGGACAGGCACAGGTCACTCTATTTTCACATCAGGAAGAAGAATTAACCACAGGCTCAGCCTGCCGCCAGGAACCAGAATAGGGCCTGAGGCAATCCCGCGCTTCTGCGGCCACGTCCCAAAAAAGCCAGTTGAAAAATGGAGCACATGGGTACTGCAATTCACAAACCTGCAGAGTTATAAATGATAACTCTCGTCCACAAATATATTGAGGGAAGGCAACGAAGAGCATTTGAAAGCTAGGCAGAATTGCAGGAAACTGGTTTCAGGAGGTAGATTCGAATCGGCTTTAAAGCACATGAAAAGCGGCAAAACGTTGACAATGATGCCCTTGGCCAAAAAGGGCGTATGCGTTTTTTCCTGAATATATTCAGGAAAAAACGCATACGCCCTTTTAGGCCAACCAAGCAACATGGAAAGGCAAATCAGCACTACAAAGGAGTCTCGCTTCGAATCGGTCAAAAGGGCCAAGCTGAAAAATGTGTCAAAACCACAAAAGCAGGACAGGCCATGGAGAAATGGGAGCCTTGCTACACTGATGGGCGGGATGTAAATTGCCAGCAGCCACTCTGGAGAAGTGTACGGTGTGGCCTTAAACATCGAAAAAACACAGCTTAGGGAGCATAGGGCACTTCCACTCATGGGCGTATAAATTGGGAAAACTAAAAATCAGCAAGACACAGGCACCCCAACGTTTAGGGCTGCTCTGTTGACAAGAACCTCCACTTCATGACACCTTAAATATCCCAGGAAAGTGAAAAATGGATAAAGAAGTTGTGGTCCTTATGTACAATGGAATATCACTCAGCCATGAAATCAATGTCATAAGGCTAGTAGCAGCATGATGAGTGGATTTAGGTACGACGACTCTAAGTGAAATAAGTCACACAGAAAAAGACACTTATCATAAGCTATCACGTATAGAGGGAATGTAAAAACTGCTACACTTGAACTGAATTACAAAAGAGAACAGAGTCACACGTGTAGAAAACACACTATGGCTGCTTAACGGGAAAGATGAGGTGGTGTGATGCATAAAACAAGGATTTCAAATTAGCTCAGATACCGTTCCATACACCCAATATGTAATAGACAAGACCTACTCCTTGCTCAGTGAACTGGACTCAACACCCCCTATTCACCGCACAAGAATATATCTGACTAGTGAGAATCTTAAAACCTATGTATTGATATCTCTCCGGAAGTGAGTCAAGTGTGTGTAAAGCCGCAAAAACACAGCTGTGAAAAGCAGCTAAACCCCATTATAAAAATAAATTAGTTTTAAAAACCCATGAAACAAAGACAGTGAAAGAGAGAGAAATTCTTACAAAATTCATTCAGGGGTGTGACGCAACCTGGATTGACCATATCTAGAGCCACAGCTGGATGAGACATAGGGTGGACACTCTTGGGGCTGAGAGGTTTGGTGAGGTTGGGTGAGCCAACACAGACCCTTTAAGGTAATACTGCGTGGTACCCATCCCATGGGTCCCAAATCTCCAGGTTCAAGGGCATCTTCCTACATCGAAAACTTGCATGAGGAACCCAGAAGATGGTACACCGTGTGATTTTGAAAGGTTTCTAAAACGCACCTCATTTCTCATCTCCTTGTGCTCGGGTTCGCCATTCCAGCTATTTTAGTAGCAATCACCCTACTTGGAGAATCAGCACCTTTAACCTCCTGTTCCGTACAGGTTGCAATTTGTCCTGAGGATGAACGGGAAGAGGGGCAACCAATGAGAGACTAGATCTAGGTGTTGGGACAGGCACAGGTCACTCTATTTTCCCATCAGGAAAAAGAAATAACCACAGGCTCAGCCTGCCACCCAGAACCAGCATAGGGCCTGAGGCATACCCGCGCTTTTGCGGCCAGCTCCCAAAAAAGCGAGTTGAAAAATGGAGCTCAGGGGCACTGCAATTCACAAACCTGCAGAGTTATAAATGATAAGTCTCGTCCAAAAATATATTGAGGGAAGGCAACAAAGAGGATTTGAAAGCAAGGCAGAATTGCAGGAAACAGATTTCAGGAGGTAGATTCGAATCGCCTTTAAAGCACATGAAAATCGGCCAAACGTGGACAATGATGCCCTTGGGCAAAAAGGGCGTATGCGTTTTTTCCTGAATATATTCAGGAAAAAACGCATACGCCCTTTTTGGCCAACCAAGCAACCTGGAAAGGCAAATCAGCGCTACAAAGAAGTCTCGCTTCCCATCCATCAAAAGGGCCATGCTAATTAAAGTGTCAAAACCACAAATGCAGGACAGGCCATGGAGAAATTGGAGCCTTGCTACGCTGATGGGCGGGATATAAATTGCGAACAGCCACTCTGGAGAAGTGTACGGTGTGCCCTGAAACATCGAAAAAACACAGTTTAGGGAGCATATGGCACTTCCACTCATGGGCGTATAAACTGGGAAAACTAAAAATCAGCAAGACACAGGCACCCCAAAGTTTCGGGCTGCTCTGTTGACAAGAACCTCCACTTCATGACACCTTAAATATCCCAGGAAAGAGAAAAATGGATAAAGAAGTTGTGGTCCTTATGTACAATGGAATATCACTCAGACATGAAATCAATGTCATAAGGCTAGTAGCAGCATGATGGGTGGATTTAGGTATGACGACTCTAAGGGAAATAAGTCACACAGAAAAAGAGACTTATCGTAAGCTATCACTTATAGAGGGAATGTAAAAACCGCTACACTTGAACTGAATTACAAAACAGAACATAGTCACACGTTTAGAAAACACACTATGGCTGCTTAACGGGAAAGGTGAGGTGGGGTGATGCATAAAACAAGGGTTTCAAATTCGCTCAGACACCGTTCCATACACCCAATATGTAATAGACAAGACCTACTCCTTGCTCAGTGAACTGGACTCAACACCCCCTATTCACCGCACAAGAATATATGTGACTAGTAATAATCGTAAAACCTATGTATTGATATCTCTCTGGAAGTGTGTCAATTGGGTGTAAAGCCGCATAAACACAGCCGTGAAAAGCAGCTAAACCCCATTATAAAAATAAATTAGTTTTAAAAACCCATGAAACAAAGACAGTGAAAGAGAGAGAAATTCTTACAAAATTCATTCAGTGGCTGTGACGCAACCTGGATTGACCATATCTAGAGCCACAGCTGGATGAGACATAAGGGTGGACACTCTTGGGGCTGAGAGTTTTGGTGAGGTTGGGTGAGCAAACGCAGACCCTTTAAAGTAATACTGTGTGGTACCCATCCCATGGGTCCCAAATCTCCAGTTTCAAGGGCGTCTTCCTGCATCGAAAACATGCATGAGAAACCCAGAAGATGGTACACCGTGTGATCGGGAAAGGTTTCTAAAACGCACCTCGTTTCTCATCTCCTTGTGCTCGGGTTCGCCATTCCAGATACTTTACTAGCAATCTCCCTTCTTGGAGAATCAGCACCTTTAACCTCCTGTTCTGTACAGGTTGCAATGTGTCCTGAGGATGAACGGGAAGAGGGGCAACCAATGAGAGACTAGATCTAGGTGTTGGGACAGGCACAGGTCACTCTATTTTCCCATCAGGAAGAAGAAATAACCACAGGCTCAGCCTGCCACCCAGAACCAGCATAGGGCCTGAGGCATACCCGCGCTTTTGCGGCCAGCTCCCAAAAAAGCGAGTTGAAAAATGGAGCTCAGGGGCACTGCAATTCACAAACCTGCAGAGTTATAAATGATAAGTCTCGTCCAAAAATATATTGAGGGAAGGCAACAAAGAGGATTTGAAAGCAAGGCAGAATTGCAGGAAACAGATTTCAGGAGGTAGATTCGAATCGCCTTTAAAGCACATGAAAATCGGCCAAACGTGGACAATGATGCCCTTGGGCAAAAAGGGCGTATGCGTTTTTTCCTGAATATATTCAGGAAAAAACGCATACGCCCTTTTTGGCCAACCAAGCAACCTGGAAAGGCAAATCAGCGCTACAAAGAAGTCTCGCTTCCCATCCATCAAAAGGGCCATGCTAATTAAAGTGTCAAAACCACAAATGCAGGACAGGCCATGGAGAAATTGGAGCCTTGCTACGCTGATGGGCGGGATATAAATTGCGAACAGCCACTCTGGAGAAGTGTACGGTGTGCCCTGAAACATCGAAAAAACACAGTTTAGGGAGCATATGGCACTTCCACTCATGGGCGTATAAACTGGGAAAACTAAAAATCAGCAAGACACAGGCACCCCAAAGTTTCGGGCTGCTCTGTTGACAAGAACCTCCACTTCATGACACCTTAAATATCCCAGGAAAGAGAAAAATGGATAAAGAAGTTGTGGTCCTTATGTACAATGGAATATCACTCAGCCATGAAATCAATGTCATAAGGCTAGTAGCAGCATGATGGGTGGATTTAGGTATGACGACTCTAAGGGAAATAAGTCACACAGAAAAAGAGACTTATCGTAAGCTATCACTTATAGAGGGAATGTAAAAACCGCTACACTTGAACTGAATTACAAAACAGAACATAGTCACACGTTTAGAAAACACACTATGGCTGCTTAACGGGAAAGGTGAGGTGGGGTGATGCATAAAACAAGGGTTTCAAATTCGCTCAGACACCGTTCCATACACCCAATATGTAATAGACAAGACCTACTCCTTGCTCAGTGAACTGGACTCAACACCCCCTATTCACCGCACAAGAATATATGTGACTAGTAATAATCGTAAAACCTATGTATTGATATCTCTCTGGAAGTGTGTCAATTGGGTGTAAAGCCGCATAAACACAGCCGTGAAAAGCAGCTAAACCCCATTATAAAAATAAATTAGTTTTAAAAACCCATGAAACAAAGACAGTGAAAGAGAGAGAAATTCTTACAAAATTCATTCAGTGGCTGTGACGCAACCTGGATTGACCATATCTAGAGCCACAGCTGGATGAGACATAAGGGTGGACACTCTTGGGGCTGAGAGTTTTGGTGAGGTTGGGTGAGCAAACGCAGACCCTTTAAAGTAATACTGTGTGGTACCCATCCCATGGGTCCCAAATCTCCAGTTTCAAGGGCGTCTTCCTGCATCGAAAACATGCATGAGAAACCCAGAAGATGGTACACCGTGTGATCGGGAAAGGTTTCTAAAACGCACCTCGTTTCTCATCTCCTTGTGCTCGGGTTCGCCATTCCAGATACTTTACTAGCAATCTCCCTTCTTGGAGAATCAGCACCTTTAACCTCCTGTTCTGTACAGGTTGCAATGTGTCCTGAGGATGAACGGGAAGAGGGGCAACCAATGAGAGACTAGATCTAGGTGTTGGGACAGGCACAGGTCACTCTATTTTCCCATCAGGAAGAAGAATTAAGCACAGGCTCAGCCTGCCGCCGGGAATCAGAATAGTGCCTGAGGCAATCCCGCGATTTGAGGCCAGCTCCCAAAATAGCGAGTTGAAAAATGGAGCTGAGGGGCACTGCAATTCACAAACCTGCAGAATTATAAATGATAAGTCTCGTCCACAAATATATTGAGGGAAGGCAACGAAGAGGATTTGAAAGCAAGGCAGAACTGCAGGAAACAGATTTCAGGAGGTAGATTCAATTCGCCTTTAAAGCACATGAAAAGCGGCAAAACGTCGACAATGATGCCCTTGGCCAAAAAGGGCGTATGCGTTTTTTCCTGAATATATTCAGGAAAAAACGCATACGCCCTTTTTGGCCAACCAAGCAACCTGGAAAGGCAAATCAGCGCTACAAAGAAGTCTCGCTTCCCATCGGTCTAAAGGGCCATGCTGATAAAAGTGTCAAAACCACAAATGCAGGACAGGCCATGGAGAAATTGGAGCCTTGCTACGCTGATGGGCGGGATGTAAATTGCCAGCAGCCACTCTGGAGAAGTGTACGGTGTGTCCTGAAACATCGAAAAAACACAGCTTAGGGAGCATAGGGAACGTCCACTCATGGGCGTATAAATTGGGAAAAATAAAAATCAGCAAGACACAGGCACCCCAAAGTTTAGGGCTGCTCTGTTGACAAGAACCTCCACTTCATGACACCTTAAATATCCCCGGAAAGAGAAAAATGGATAAAGAAGTTGTGGTCCTTATGTACAATGGAATATCACTCAGATATGAAATCAATGTCATAAGGCAAGTAGAAGCAAGATGAGTGAACTTAGGTACGACGATTCTAAGTGAAATAAGTCACACAGAAAAAGACACTTATCATAAGCTATCACTTATAGAGGGAATGTAAAAACCGCTACAGTTGAACTGAATTACAAAACAGAACAGACTCACACGTTTAGAAAACACACTATGGCTGCTTAACGGGAAAGGTGAGGTGGGGTGATGCATAAAACAAGGGTTTCAAATTCGCTCAGATACCGTTCCATACACCCAATATGTAATAGACAAGACCTACTCCTTGCTCAGTGAACTGGACTCAACACCCCCTATGCACCGCACAAGAATATATGTGACTAGTAAGAATCTTAAAACCTATGTATTGATATCTCTCTGGAAGTGTGTCAACTGTGTGTAAAGCCGCATAAACACAGCCGTGAAAAGCAGCTAAACCCCATTATAAAAATAAATTAGTTTTAAAAACCCATGAAACAAAGACAGTGAAAGAGACAGAAATTCTTACAAAATTCATTCAGGGGCTGTGACGCAACCTGGATTGACCATATCTAGACCCACAGCTGGATGAGACATAAGGGTGGACATTCTTGGGGCTGAGAGGTTTGGTGAGGTTGGGTGAGCCAACACAGACCCTTTAAGGTAATACTGCGTGGTACCCATCCCATGGGTCCCAAATCTCCAGGTTCAAGGGCATCTTCCTACATCGAAAACTTGCATGAGGAACCCAGAAGATGGTACACCGTGTGATTTTGAAAGGTTTCTAAAACGCACCTCATTTCTCATCTCCTTGTGCTCGGGTTCGCAATTCCAGCTATTTTAGTAGCAATCACCCTACTTGGAGAATCAGCACCTTTAACCTCCTGTTCTGTACAGGTTGCAATTTGTCCTGAGGATGAACGGGAAGAGGGGCAACCAATGAGAGACTAGATCTAGGTGTTGGGACAGGCACAGGTCACTCTATTTTCCCATCAGGAAAAAGAAATAACCACAGGCTCAGCCTGCCACCCAGAACCAGCATAGGGCCTGAGGCATACCCGCGCTTTTGCGGCCAGCTCCCAAAAAAGCGAGTTGAAAAATGGAGCTCAGGGGCACTGCAATTCACAAACCTGCAGAGTTATAAATGATAAGTCTCGTCCAAAAATATATTGAGGGAAGGCAACGAAGAGGATTTGAAAGCAAGGCAGAATTGCAGGAAACAGATTTCAGGAGGTAGATTCGAATCGCCTTTAAAGCACATGAAAATCGGCCAAACGTGGACAATGATGCCCTTGGGCAAAAAGGGCGTATGCGTTTTTTCCTGAATATATTCAGGAAAAAACGCATACGCCCTTTTTGGCCAACCAAGCAACCTGGAAAGGCAAATCAGCGCTACAAAGAAGTCTCGCTTCCCATCCATCAAAAGGGCCATGCTAATTAAAGTGTCAAAACCACAAATGCAGGACAGGCCATGGAGAAATTGGAGCCTTGCTACGCTGATGGGCGGGATATAAATTGCGAACAGCCACTCTGGAGAAGTGTACGGTGTGCCCTGAAACATCGAAAAAACACAGTTTAGGGAGCATATGGCACTTCCACTCATGGGCGTATAAACTGGGAAAACTAAAAATCAGCAAGACACAGGCACCCCAAATTTCGGGCTGCTCTGTTGACAAGAACCTCCACTTCATGACACCTTAAATATCCCAGGAAAGAGAAAAATGGATAAAGAAGTTGTGGTCCTTATGTACAATGGAATATCACTCAGACATGAAATCAATGTCATAAGGCTAGTAGCAGCATGATGGGTGGATTTAGGTATGACGACTCTAAGGGAAATAAGTCACACAGAAAAAGAGACTTATCGTAAGCTATCACTTATAGAGGGAATGTAAAAACCGCTACACTTGAACTGAATTACAAAACAGAACATAGTCACACGTTTAGAAAACACACTATGGCTGCTTAACGGGAAAGGTGAGGTGGGGTGATGCATAAAACAAGGGTTTCAAATTCGCTCAGACACCGTTCCATACACCCAATATGTAATAGACAAGACCTACTCCTTGCTCAGTGAACTGGACTCAACACCCCCTATTCACCGCACAAGAATATATGTGACTAGTAATAATCGTAAAACCTATGTATTGATATCTCTCTGGAAGTGTGTCAATTGGGTGTAAAGCCGCATAAACACAGCCGTGAAAAGCAGCTAAACCCCATTATAAAAATAAATTAGTTTTAAAAACCCATGAAACAAAGACAGTGAAAGAGAGAGAAATTCTTACAAAATTCATTCAGTGGCTGTGACGCAACCTGGATTGACCATATCTAGAGCCACAGCTGGATGAGACATAAGGGTGGACACTCTTGGGGCTGAGAGGTTTGGTGAGGTTGGGTGAGCAAACGCAGACCCTTTAAAGTAATACTGTGTGGTACCCATCCCATGGGTCCCAAATCTCCAGTTTCAAGGGCGTCTTCCTGCATCGAACACATGCATGAGAAACCCAGAAGATGGTACACCGTGTGATCGGGAAAGGTTTCTAAAACGCACCTCGTTTCTCATCTCCTTGTGCTCGGGTTCGCCATTCCAGATACTTTACTAGCAATCTCCCTTCTTGGAGAATCAGCACCTTTAACCTCCTGTTCTGTACAGGTTGCAATGTGTCCTGAGGATGAACGGGAAGAGGGGCAACCAATGAGAGACTAGATCTAGGTGTTGGGACAGGCACAGGTCACTCTATTTTCCCATCAGGAAGAAGAATTAAGCACAGGCTCAGCCTGCCGCCCGGAATCAGAATAGTGCCTGAGGCAATCCCGCGATTTGAGGCCAGCTCCCAAAATAGCGAGTTGAAAAATGGAGCTGAGGGGCACTGCAATTCACAAACCTGCAGAATTATAAATGATAACTCTCGTCCACAAATATATTGAGGGAAGGCAACGAAGAGGATTTGAAAGCAAGGCAGAACTGCAGGAAACAGATTTCAGGAGGTAGATTCAATTCGCCTTTAAAGCACATGAAAAGCGGCAAAACGTCGACAATGATGCCCTTGGCCAAAAAGGGCGTATGCGTTTTTTCCTGAATATATTCAGGAAAAAACGCATACGCCCTTTTTGGCCAACCAAGCAACCTGGAAAGGCAAATCAGCGCTACAAAGAAGTCTCGCTTCCCATCGGTCTAAAGGGCCATGCTGATAAAAGTGTCAAAACCACAAATGCAGGACAGGCCATGGAGAAATTGGAGCCTTGCTACGCTGATGGGCGGGATGTAAATTGCCAGCAGCCACTCTGGAGAAGTGTACGGTGTGTCCTGAAACATCGAAAAAACACAGCTTAGGGAGCATAGGGAACGTCCACTCATGGGCGTATAAATTGGGAAAAATAAAAATCAGCAAGACACAGGCACCCCAAAGTTTAGGGCTGCTCTGTTGACAAGAACCTCCACTTCATGACACCTTAAATATCCCCGGAAAGAGAAAAATGGATAAAGAAGTTGTGGTCCTTATGTACAATGGAATATCACTCAGATATGAAATCAATGTCATAAGGCAAGTAGAAGCAAGATGAGTGAACTTAGGTACGACGATTCTAAGTGAAATAAGTCACACAGAAAAAGACACTTATCATAAGCTATCACTTATAGAGGGAATGTAAAAACCGCTACAGTTGAACTGAATTACAAAACAGAACAGACTCACACGTTTAGAAAACACACTATGGCTGCTTAACGGGAAAGGTGAGGTGGGGTGATGCATAAAACAAGGGTTTCAAATTCGCTCAGATACCGTTCCATACACCCAATATGTAATAGACAAGACCTACTCCTTGCTCAGTGAACTGGACTCAACACCCCCTATTCACCGCACAAGAATATATGTGACTAGTAAGAATCTTAAAACCTATGTATTGATATCTCTCTGGAAGTGAGTCAAGTGAGTGTAAATCCGCATAAACACAGCCGTGAAAAGCAGCTAAACCCCATTATAAAAATAAATTACTTTTAAAAACCCGTAAAACAAAGACAGTGAAAGAGAGAGAAATTCTTACAAAATTCGTTCAGAGGCTGTGATGCAACCTGGATTGACCATATCTAGACCCACAGCTGGATGAGACATAAGGGTGGACACTCTTGGGGATGAGAGGTTTGGTGAGGTTGGGTGAGCAAACGCAGACCCTTTAAAGTAATACTGTGTGGTACCCATCCCATGGGTCCCAAATGTCCAGGTTCAAGGGAATCTTCCTACATCGAAAACATGCATGAGAAACCTAGAAGATGGTACACCGTCTGAACGGGAAAGGTTTCTGAAACGCACCTCATTTCTCATCTCCTTGTGCTCGGGTTCGCCATTCCAGCTTCTTAACTAGTAATCTCCCTAGTTGGAGAAACAGCACCTTTAACCTCCTGTTCCATACAGGTTGCACTTTGTCCTGAGGATGAACGGGAAGAGGGGCAACCAATGAGAGACTAGATCTAGGTGTTGGGACAGGCACAGGTCACTCTATTTTCACATCAGGAAGAAGAATTAACCACAGGCTCAGCCTGCCGCCAGGAACCAGAATAGGGCCTGAGGCAATCCCGCGCTTCTGCGGCCACGTCCCAAAAAAGCCAGTTGAAAAATGGAGCACATGGGTACTGCAATTCACAAACCTGCAGAGTTATAAATGATAACTCTCGTCCACAAATATATTGAGGGAAGGCAACGAAGAGCATTTGAAAGCTAGGCAGAATTGCAGGAAACTGGTTTCAGGAGGTAGATTCGAATCGGCTTTAAAGCACATGAAAAGCGGCAAAACGTTGACAATGATGCCCTTGGCCAAAAAGGGCGTATGCGTTTTTTCCTGAATATATTCAGGAAAAAACGCATACGCCCTTTTAGGCCAACCAAGCAACATGGAAAGGCAAATCAGCACTACAAAGGAGTCTCGCTTCGAATCGGTCAAAAGGGCCAAGCTGAAAAATGTGTCAAAACCACAAAAGCAGGACAGGCCATGGAGAAATGGGAGCCTTGCTACACTGATGGGCGGGATGTAAATTGCCAGCAGCCACTCTGGAGAAGTGTACGGTGTGGCCTTAAACATCGAAAAAACACAGCTTAGGGAGCATAGGGCACTTCCACTCATGGGCGTATAAATTGGGAAAACTAAAAATCAGCAAGACACAGGCACCCCAACGTTTAGGGCTGCTCTGTTGACAAGAACCTCCACTTCATGACACCTTAAATATCCCAGGAAAGTGAAAAATGGATAAAGAAGTTGTGGTCCTTATGTACAATGGAATATCACTCAGCCATGAAATCAATGTCATAAGGCTAGTAGCAGCATGATGAGTGGATTTAGGTACGACGACTCTAAGTGAAATAAGTCACACAGAAAAAGACACTTATCATAAGCTATCACTTATAGAGGGAATGTAAAAACTGCTACACTTGAACTGAATTACAAAAGAGAACAGAGTCACACGTGTAGAAAACACACTATGGCTGCTTAACGGGAAAGATGAGGTGGTGTGATGCATAAAACAAGGATTTCAATTTAGCTCAGATACCGTTCCATACACCCAATATGTAATAGACAAGACCTACTCCTTGCTCAGTGAACTGGACTCAACACCCCCTATTCACCGCACAAGAATATATCTGACTAGTGAGAATCTTAAAACCTATGTATTGATATCTCTCCGGAAGTGAGTCAAGTGTGTGTAAAGCCGCAAAAACACAGCTGTGAAAAGCAGCTAAACCCCATTATAAAAATAAATTAGTTTTAAAAACCCATGAAACAAAGACAGTGAAAGAGAGAGAAATTCTTACAAAATTCATTCAGGGGTGTGACGCAACCTGGATTGACCATATCTAGAGCCACAGCTGGATGAGACATAGGGTGGACACTCTTGGGGCTGAGAGGTTTGGTGAGGTTGGGTGAGCCAACACAGACCCTTTAAGGTAATACTGCGTGGTACCCATCCCATGGGTCCCAAATCTCCAGGTTCAAGGGCATCTTCCTACATCGAAAACTTGCATGAGGAACCCAGAAGATGGTACACCGTGTGATTTTGAAAGGTTTCTAAAACGCACCTCATTTCTCATCTCCTTGTGCTCGGGTTCGCCATTCCAGCTATTTTAGTAGCAATCACCCTACTTGGAGAATCAGCACCTTTAACCTCCTGTTCCGTACAGGTTGCAATTTGTCCTGAGGATGAACGGGAAGAGGGGCAACCAATGAGAGACTAGATCTAGGTGTTGGGACAGGCACAGGTCACTCTATTTTCCCATCAGGAAAAAGAAATAACCACAGGCTCAGCCTGCCACCCAGAACCAGCATAGGGCCTGAGGCATACCCGCGCTTTTGCGGCCAGCTCCCAAAAAAGCGAGTTGAAAAATGGAGCTCAGGGGCACTGCAATTCACAAACCTGCAGAGTTATAAATGATAAGTCTCGTCCAAAAATATATTGAGGGAAGGCAACGAAGAGGATTTGAAAGCAAGGCAGAATTGCAGGAAACAGATTTCAGGAGGTAGATTCGAATCGCCTTTAAAGCACATGAAAATCGGCCAAACGTGGACAATGATGCCCTTGGGCAAAAAGGGCGTATGCGTTTTTTCCTGAATATATTCAGGAAAAAACGCATACGCCCTTTTTGGCCAACCAAGCAACCTGGAAAGGCAAATCAGCGCTACAAAGAAGTCTCGCTTCCCATCCATCAAAAGGGCCATGCTAATTAAAGTGTCAAAACCACAAATGCAGGACAGGCCATGGAGAAATTGGAGCCTTGCTACGCTGATGGGCGGGATATAAATTGCGAACAGCCACTCTGGAGAAGTGTACGGTGTGCCCTGAAACATCGAAAAAACACAGTTTAGGGAGCATATGGCACTTCCACTCATGGGCGTATAAACTGGGAAAACTAAAAATCAGCAAGACACAGGCACCCCAAAGTTTCGGGCTGCTCTGTTGACAAGAACCTCCACTTCATGACACCTTAAATATCCCAGGAAAGAGAAAAATGGATAAAGAAGTTGTGGTCCTTATGTACAATGGAATATCACTCAGACATGAAATCAATGTCATAAGGCTAGTAGCAGCATGATGGGTGGATTTAGGTATGACGACTCTAAGGGAAATAAGTCACACAGAAAAAGAGACTTATCGTAAGCTATCACTTATAGAGGGAATGTAAAAACCGCTACACTTGAACTGAATTACAAAACAGAACATAGTCACACGTTTAGAAAACACACTATGGCTGCTTAACGGGAAAGGTGAGGTGGGGTGATGCATAAAACAAGGGTTTCAAATTCGCTCAGACACCGTTCCATACACCCAATATGTAATAGACAAGACCTACTCCTTGCTCAGTGAACTGGACTCAACACCCCCTATTCACCGCACAAGAATATATGTGACTAGTAATAATCGTAAAACCTATGTATTGATATCTGTCTGGAAGTGTGTCAATTGGGTGTAAAGCCGCATAAACACAGCCGTGAAAAGCAGCTAAACCCCATTATAAAAATAAATTAGTTTTAAAAACCCATGAAACAAAGACAGTGAAAGAGAGAGAAATTCTTACAAAATTCATTCAGTGGCTGTGACGCAACCTGGATTGACCATATCTAGAGCCACAGCTGGATGAGACATAAGGGTGGACACTCTTGGGGCTGAGAGGTTTGGTGAGGTTGGGTGAGCAAACGCAGACCCTTTAAAGTAATACTGTGTGGTACCCATCCCATGGGTCCCAAATCTCCAGTTTCAAGGGCGTCTTCCTGCATCGAAAACATGCATGAGAAACCCAGAAGATGGTACACCGTGTGATCGGGAAAGGTTTCTAAAACGCACCTCGTTTCTCATCTCCTTGTGCTCGGGTTCGCCATTCCAGATACTTTACTAGCAATCTCCCTTCTTGGAGAATCAGCACCTTTAACCTCCTGTTCTGTACAGGTTGCAATGTGTCCTGAGGATGAACGGGAAGAGGGGCAACCAATGAGAGACTAGATCTAGGTGTTGGGACAGGCACAGGTCACTCTATTTTCCCATCAGGAAGAAGAATTAAGCACAGGCTCAGCCTCCCGCCCGGAATCAGAATAGTGCCTGAGGCAATCCCGCGATTTGAGGCCAGCTCCCAAAATAGCGAGTTGAAAAATGGAGCTGAGGGGCACTGCAATTCACAAACCTGCAGAATTATAAATGATAACTCTCGTCCACAAATATATTGAGGGAAGGCAACGAAGAGGATTTGAAAGCAAGGCAGAACTGCAGGAAACAGATTTCAGGAGGTAGATTCAATTCGCCTTTAAAGCACATGAAAAGCGGCAAAACGTCGACAATGATGCCCTTGGCCAAAAAGGGCGTATGCGTTTTTTCCTGAATATATTCAGGAAAAAACGCATACGCCCTTTTTGGCCAACCAAGCAACCTGGAAAGGCAAATCAGCGCTACAAAGAAGTCTCGCTTCCCATCGGTCTAAAGGGCCATGCTGATAAAAGTGTCAAAACCACAAATGCAGGACAGGCCATGGAGAAATTGGAGCCTTGCTACGCTGATGGGCGGGATGTAAATTGCCAGCAGCCACTCTGGAGAAGTGTACGGTGTGTCCTGAAACATCGAAAAAACACAGCTTAGGGAGCATAGGGAACGTCCACTCATGGGCGTATAAATTGGGAAAAATAAAAATCAGCAAGACACAGGCACCCCAAAGTTTAGGGCTGCTCTGTTGACAAGAACCTCCACTTCATGACACCTTAAATATCCCCGGAAAGAGAAAAATGGATAAAGAAGTTGTGGTCCTTATGTACAATGGAATATCACTCAGATATGAAATCAATGTCATAAGGCAAGTAGAAGCAAGATGAGTGAACTTAGGTACGACGATTCTAAGTGAAATAAGTCACACAGAAAAAGACACTTATCATAAGCTATCACTTATAGAGGGAATGTAAAAACCGCTACAGTTGAACTGAATTACAAAACAGAACAGACTCACACGTTTAGAAAACACACTATGGCTGCTTAACGGGAAAGGTGAGGTGGTGTGATGCATAAAACAAGGGTTTCAAATTAGCTCAGATACCGTTCCATACACCCAATATGTAATAGACAAGACCTACTCCTTGCTCAGTGAACTGGACTCAACACCCCCTATTCACCGCACAAGAATATATGTGACTAGTAAGAATCTTAAAACCTATGTATTGATATCTCTCTGGAAGTGAGTCAAGTGAGTGTAAATCCGCATAAACACAGCCGTGAAAAGCAGCTAAACCCCATTATAAAAATAAATTACTTTTAAAAACCCGTAAAACAAAGACAGTGAAAGAGAGAGAAATTCTTACAAAATTCGTTCAGAGGCTGTGATGCAACCTGGATTGACCATATCTAGACCCACAGCTGGATGAGACATAAGGGTGGACACTCTTGGGGATGAGAGGTTTGGTGAGGTTGGGTGAGCAAACGCAGACCCTTTAAAGTAATACTGTGTGGTACCCATCCCATGGGTCCCAAATGTCCAGGTTCAAGGGAATCTTCCTACATCGAAAACATGCATGAGAAACCTAGAAGATGGTACACCGTCTGAACGGGAAAGGTTTCTGAAACGCACCTCATTTCTCATCTCCTTGTGCTCGGGTTCGCCATTCCAGCTTCTTAACTAGTAATCTCCCTAGTTGGAGAAACAGCACCTTTAACCTCCTGTTCCATACAGGTTGCACTTTGTCCTGAGGATGAACGGGAAGAGGGGCAACCAATGAGAGACTAGATCTAGGTGTTGGGACAGGCACAGGTCACTCTATTTTCACATCAGGAAGAAGAATTAACCACAGGCTCAGCCTGCCGCCAGGAACCAGAATAGGGCCTGAGGCAATCCCGCGCTTCTGCGGCCACGTCCCAAAAAAGCCAGTTGAAAAATGGAGCACATGGGTACTGCAATTCACAAACCTGCAGAGTTATAAATGATAACTCTCGTCCACAAATATATTGAGGGAAGGCAACGAAGAGCATTTGAAAGCTAGGCAGAATTGCAGGAAACTGGTTTCAGGAGGTAGATTCGAATCGGCTTTAAAGCACATGAAAAGCGGCAAAACGTTGACAATGATGCCCTTGGCCAAAAAGGGCGTATGCGTTTTTTCCTGAATATATTCAGGAAAAAACGCATACGCCCTTTTAGGCCAACCAAGCAACATGGAAAGGCAAATCAGCACTACAAAGGAGTCTCGCTTCGAATCGGTCAAAAGGGCCAAGCTGAAAAATGTGTCAAAACCACAAAAGCAGGACAGGCCATGGAGAAATGGGAGCCTTGCTACACTGATGGGCGGGATGTAAATTGCCAGCAGCCACTCTGGAGAAGTGTACGGTGTGGCCTTAAACATCGAAAAAACACAGCTTAGGGAGCATAGGGCACTTCCACTCATGGGCGTATAAATTGGGAAAACTAAAAATCAGCAAGACACAGGCACCCCAACGTTTAGGGCTGCTCTGTTGACAAGAACCTCCACTTCATGACACCTTAAATATCCCAGGAAAGTGAAAAATGGATAAAGAAGTTGTGGTCCTTATGTACAATGGAATATCACTCAGCCATGAAATCAATGTCATAAGGCTAGTAGCAGCATGATGAGTGGATTTAGGTACGACGACTCTAAGTGAAATAAGTCACACAGAAAAAGACACTTATCATAAGCTATCACGTATAGAGGGAATGTAAAAACTGCTACACTTGAACTGAATTACAAAAGAGAACAGAGTCACACGTGTAGAAAACACACTATGGCTGCTTAACGGGAAAGATGAGGTGGTGTGATGCATAAAACAAGGATTTCAATTTAGCTCAGATACCGTTCCATACACCCAATATGTAATAGACAAGACCTACTCCTTGCTCAGTGAACTGGACTCAACACCCCCTATTCACCGCACAAGAATATATCTGACTAGTGAGAATCTTAAAACCTATGTATTGATATCTCTCCGGAAGTGAGTCAAGTGTGTGTAAAGCCGCAAAAACACAGCTGTGAAAAGCAGCTAAACCCCATTATAAAAATAAATTAGTTTTAAAAACCCATGAAACAAAGACAGTGAAAGAGAGAGAAATTCTTACAAAATTCATTCAGGGGTGTGACGCAACCTGGATTGACCATATCTAGAGCCACAGCTGGATGAGACATAGGGTGGACACTCTTGGGGCTGAGAGGTTTGGTGAGGTTGGGTGAGCCAACACAGACCCTTTAAGGTAATACTGCGTGGTACCCATCCCATGGGTCCCAAATCTCCAGGTTCAAGGGCATCTTCCTACATCGAAAACTTGCATGAGGAACCCAGAAGATGGTACACCGTGTGATTTTGAAAGGTTTCTAAAACGCACCTCATTTCTCATCTCCTTGTGCTCGGGTTCGCCATTCCAGCTATTTTAGTAGCAATCACCCTACTTGGAGAATCAGCACCTTTAACCTCCTGTTCCGTACAGGTTGCAATTTGTCCTGAGGATGAACGGGAAGAGGGGCAACCAATGAGAGACTAGATCTAGGTGTTGGGACAGGCACAGGTCACTCTATTTTCCCATCAGGAAAAAGAAATAACCACAGGCTCAGCCTGCCACCCAGAACCAGCATAGGGCCTGAGGCATACCCGCGCTTTTGCGGCCAGCTCCCAAAAAAGCGAGTTGAAAAATGGAGCTCAGGGGCACTGCAATTCACAAACCTGCAGAGTTATAAATGATAAGTCTCGTCCAAAAATATATTGAGGGAAGGCAACGAAGAGGATTTGAAAGCAAGGCAGAATTGCAGGAAACAGATTTCAGGAGGTAGATTCGAATCGCCTTTAAAGCACATGAAAATCGGCCAAACGTGGACAATGATGCCCTTGGGCAAAAAGGGCGTATGCGTTTTTTCCTGAATATATTCAGGAAAAAACGCATACGCCCTTTTTGGCCAACCAAGCAACCTGGAAAGGCAAATCAGCGCTACAAAGAAGTCTCGCTTCCCATCCATCAAAAGGGCCATGCTAATTAAAGTGTCAAAACCACAAATGCAGGACAGGCCATGGAGAAATTGGAGCCTTGCTACGCTGATGGGCGGGATATAAATTGCGAACAGCCACTCTGGAGAAGTGTACGGTGTGCCCTGAAACATCGAAAAAACACAGTTTAGGGAGCATATGGCACTTCCACTCATGGGCGTATAAACTGGGAAAACTAAAAATCAGCAAGACACAGGCACCCCAAAGTTTCGGGCTGCTCTGTTGACAAGAACCTCCACTTCATGACACCTTAAATATCCCAGGAAAGAGAAAAATGGATAAAGAAGTTGTGGTCCTTATGTACAATGGAATATCACTCAGACATGAAATCAATGTCATAAGGCTAGTAGCAGCATGATGGGTGGATTTAGGTATGACGACTCTAAGGGAAATAAGTCACACAGAAAAAGAGACTTATCGTAAGCTATCACTTATAGAGGGAATGTAAAAACCGCTACACTTGAACTGAATTACAAAACAGAACATAGTCACACGTTTAGAAAACACACTATGGCTGCTTAACGGGAAAGGTGAGGTGGGGTGATGCATAAAACAAGGGTTTCAAATTCGCTCAGACACCGTTCCATACACCCAATATGTAATAGACAAGACCTACTCCTTGCTCAGTGAACTGGACTCAACACCCCCTATTCACCGCACAAGAATATATGTGACTAGTAATAATCGTAAAACCTATGTATTGATATCTCTCTGGAAGTGTGTCAATTGGGTGTAAAGCCGCATAAACACAGCCGTGAAAAGCAGCTAAACCCCATTATAAAAATAAATTAGTTTTAAAAACCCATGAAACAAAGACAGTGAAAGAGAGAGAAATTCTTACAAAATTCATTCAGTGGCTGTGACGCAACCTGGATTGACCATATCTAGAGCCACAGCTGGATGAGACATAAGGGTGGACACTCTTGGGGCTGAGAGGTTTGGTGAGGTTGGGTGAGCAAACGCAGACCCTTTAAAGTAATACTGTGTGGTACCCATCCCATGGGTCCCAAATCTCCAGTTTCAAGGGCGTCTTCCTGCATCGAAAACATGCATGAGAAACCCAGAAGATGGTACACCGTGTGATCGGGAAAGGTTTCTAAAACGCACCTCGTTTCTCATCTCCTTGTGCTCGGGTTCGCCATTCCAGATACTTTACTAGCAATCTCCCTTCTTGGAGAATCAGCACCTTTAACCTCCTGTTCTGTACAGGTTGCAATGTGTCCTGAGGATGAACGGGAAGAGGGGCAACCAATGAGAGACTAGATCTAGGTGTTGGGACAGGCACAGGTCACTCTATTTTCCCATCAGGAAGAAGAATTAAGCACAGGCTCAGCCTCCCGCCCGGAATCAGAATAGTGCCTGAGGCAATCCCGCGATTTGAGGCCAGCTCCCAAAATAGCGAGTTGAAAAATGGAGCTGAGGGGCACTGCAATTCACAAACCTGCAGAATTATAAATGATAAGTCTCGTCCACAAATATATTGAGGGAAGGCAACGAAGAGGATTTGAAAGCAAGGCAGAACTGCAGGAAACAGATTTCAGGAGGTAGATTCAATTCGCCTTTAAAGCACATGAAAAGCGGCAAAACGTCGACAATGATGCCCTTGGCCAAAAAGGGCGTATGCGTTTTTTCCTGAATATATTCAGGAAAAAACGCATACGCCCTTTTTGGCCAACCAAGCAACCTGGAAAGGCAAATCAGCGCTACAAAGAAGTCTCGCTTCCCATCGGTCTAAAGGGCCATGCTGATAAAAGTGTCAAAACCACAAATGCAGGACAGGCCATGGAGAAATTGGAGCCTTGCTACGCTGATGGGCGGGATGTAAATTGCCAGCAGCCACTCTGGAGAAGTGTACGGTGTGTCCTGAAACATCGAAAAAACACAGCTTAGGGAGCATAGGGAACGTCCACTCATGGGCGTATAAATTGGGAAAAATAAAAATCAGCAAGACACAGGCACCCCAAAGTTTAGGGCTGCTCTGTTGACAAGAACCTCCACTTCATGACACCTTAAATATCCCCGGAAAGAGAAAAATGGATAAAGAAGTTGTGGTCCTTATGTACAATGGAATATCACTCAGATATGAAATCAATGTCATAAGGCAAGTAGAAGCAAGATGAGTGAACTTAGGTACGACGATTCTAAGTGAAATAAGTCACACAGAAAAAGACACTTATCATAAGCTATCACTTATAGAGGGAATGTAAAAACCGCTACAGTTGAACTGAATTACAAAACAGAACAGACTCACACGTTTAGAAAACACACTATGGCTGCTTAACGGGAAAGGTGAGGTGGTGTGATGCATAAAACAAGGGTTTCAAATTAGCTCAGATACCGTTCCATACACCCAATATGTAATAGACAAGACCTACTCCTTGCTCAGTGAACTGGACTCAACACCCCCTATTCACCGCACAAGAATATATGTGACTAGTAAGAATCTTAAAACCTATGTATTGATATCTCTCTGGAAGTGAGTCAAGTGAGTGTAAATCCGCATAAACACAGCCGTGAAAAGCAGCTAAACCCCATTATAAAAATAAATTACTTTTAAAAACCCGTAAAACAAAGACAGTGAAAGAGAGAGAAATTCTTACAAAATTCGTTCAGAGGCTGTGATGCAACCTGGATTGACCATATCTAGACCCACAGCTGGATGAGACATAAGGGTGGACACTCTTGGGGATGAGAGGTTTGGTGAGGTTGGGTGAGCAAACGCAGACCCTTTAAAGTAATACTGTGTGGTACCCATCCCATGGGTCCCAAATGTCCAGGTTCAAGGGAATCTTCCTACATCGAAAACATGCATGAGAAACCTAGAAGATGGTACACCGTCTGAACGGGAAAGGTTTCTGAAACGCACCTCATTTCTCATCTCCTTGTGCTCGGGTTCGCCATTCCAGCTTCTTAACTAGTAATCTCCCTAGTTGGAGAAACAGCACCTTTAACCTCCTGTTCCATACAGGTTGCACTTTGTCCTGAGGATGAACGGGAAGAGGGGCAACCAATGAGAGACTAGATCTAGGTGTTGGGACAGGCACAGGTCACTCTATTTTCACATCAGGAAGAAGAATTAACCACAGGCTCAGCCTGCCGCCAGGAACCAGAATAGGGCCTGAGGCAATCCCGCGCTTCTGCGGCCACGTCCCAAAAAAGCCAGTTGAAAAATGGAGCACATGGGTACTGCAATTCACAAACCTGCAGAGTTATAAATGATAACTCTCGTCCACAAATATATTGAGGGAAGGCAACGAAGAGCATTTGAAAGCTAGGCAGAATTGCAGGAAACTGGTTTCAGGAGGTAGATTCGAATCGGCTTTAAAGCACATGAAAAGCGGCAAAACGTTGACAATGATGCCCTTGGACAAAAAGGGCGTATGCGTTTATTCCTGAATATATTCAGGAAAAAACGCATACGCCCTTTTAGGCCAACCAAGCAACATGGAAAGGCAAATCAGCACTACAAAGGAGTCTCGCTTCGAATAGGTCAAAAGGGCCAAGCTGAAAAATGTGTCAAAACCACAAAAGCAGGACAGGCCATGGAGAAATGGGAGCCTTGCTACACTGATGGGCGGGATGTAAATTGCCAGCAGCCACTCTGGAGAAGTGTACGGTGTGGCCTTAAACATCGAAAAAACACAGCTTAGGGAGCATAGGGCACTTCCACTCATGGGCGTATAAATTGGGAAAACTAAAAATCAGCAAGACACAGGCACCCCAACGTTTAGGGCTGCTCTGTTGACAAGAACCTCCACTTCATGACACCTTAAATATCCCAGGAAAGAGAAAAATGGATAAAGAAGTTGCGGTCCTTATGTACAATGGAATATCACTCAGCCATGAAATCAATGTCATAAGGCTAGTAGCAGCATGATGAGTGGATTTAGGTACGACGACTCTAAGTGAAATAAGTCACACAGAAAAAGACACTTATCATAAGCTATCACGTATAGAGGGAATGTAAAAACTGCTACACTTGAACTGAATTACAAAAGAGAAGAGTCACACGTTTAGAAAACACACTATGGCTGCTTAACGGGAAAGGTGAGGTGGTGTGATGCATAAAACAAGGGTTTCAAATTAGCTCAGATACCGTTCCATACACCCAATATGTAATAGACAAGACCTACTCCTTGCTCAGTGAACTGGACTCAACACCCCCTATGCACCGCACAAGAATATATGTGACTAGTAAGAATCTTAAAACCTATGTATTGATATCTCTCTGGAAGTGTGTCAAGTGTGTGTAAAGCCGCATAAACACAGCCGTGAAAAGCAGCTAAACCCCATTATAAAAATAAATTAGTTTTAAAAACCCATGAAACAAAGACAGTGAAAGAGACAGAAATTCTTACAAAATTCATTCAGGGGCTGTGACGCAACCTGGATTGACCATATCTAGACCCACAGCTGGATGAGACATAAGGGTGGACATTCTTGGGGCTGAGAGTTTTGGTGAGGTTGGGTGAGCCAACACAGACCCTTTAAGGTAATACTGCGTGGTACCCATCCCATGGGTCGCAAATCTCCAGGTTCAAGGGCATCTTCCTACATCGAAAACTTGCATGAGGAACCCAGAAGATGGTACACCGTGTGATTTTGAAAGGTTTCTAAAACGCACCTCATTTCTCATCTCCTTGTGCTCGGGTTCGCCATTCCAGGTACTTCACTAGCAATCTCCCTACTTGGAGAATCAGCACCTTTAACCTCCTGTTCCGTACAGGTTTCAATTTGTCTTGAGGATGAACGGGAAGAGGGACAGCCAATGAGAGACTAGATCTAGGTGTTGGAACAGGCACAGGTCACTCTATTTTCTCATCAGGAAGAAGAAATAACCACAGGCTCAGCCTGCCACCCGGAACCAGAATAGGGCCTGAGGCAATCCCGCGCTTCTGCGGCCAGCTCCCAAAAAAGCCAGTTGAAAAACGGAGCACATGGGCACTGCAATTCACAACACTGCAGAGTTATAAATGATAACTCTCGTCCACAAATATATTGAGGGAAGGCAACGAAGAGGATTTGAAAGCAAGGCAGAATTGCAGGAAACAGGTTTCAGGAGGTAGATTCGAATCGCCTTTAAAGCACATGAAAAGCGGCAAAACGTGGACAATGATGCCCTTGGCCAAAAAGGGCGTATGCGTTTTTTCCTGAATATATTCAGGAAAAAACGCATACGCCCTTTTTGGCCAACCAAGCAACATGGAAAGGCAAATCAGCACTACAAAGGAGTCTCGCTTCGAATCGGTCAAAAGGGCCATGCTGAATAAAGTGTCAAAATCACAAAAGCAGGACAGGCCATGGAGAAATGGGAGCCTTGCTACACTGATGGGCGGGATGTAAATTGCCAGCAGCCACTCTGGAGAAGTGTACGGTGTGGCCTTAAACATCAAAAAAACACAGCTTAAGGAGCATAGGGCACTTCCACTCATGGGCGTATAAATTGGGAAAACTAAAAATCAGCAAGACACAGGCACCCCAAAGTTTAGGGCTGCTCTGTTGACAAGAACCTCCACTTCATGACACCTTAAATATCCCAGGAAAGAGAAAAATGGATAAAGAATTTGTGGTCCTTATGTACAATGGAATATCACTCAGCCATGAAATCAATGTCATAAGGCTAGTAGCAGCATGATGAGTGGATTTAGGTACGACGACTCTAAGTGAAATAAGTCACATAGAAAAAGTCACTTACCATAATCTATCACGTATAGAGGGAATGTAAAAACTGCTACACTTGAACTGAATTACAAAAGAGAACAGAGTCACACGTTTAGAAAACACACTATGGCAGCTTAACGGGAAAGGTGAGGTGGTGTGATGCATAAAACAAGGGTTTCAAATTAGCTCAGATACCGTTCCATACACCCAATATGTAATAGACAAGACCTACTCCTTGCTCAGTGAACTGGACTCAACACCCCCTATTCAACGCACAAGAATATATGTGACTAGTAAGAATCTTAAAACCTATGTATTGATATCTCTCTGGAAGTGTGTCAAGTGTGTGTAAAGCCGCATAAACACAGCCGTGAAAAGCAGCTAAACCCCATTATAAAAATAAATTAGTTTTAAAAACCCATGAAACAAAGACAGTGAAAGAGACAGAAATTCTTACAAAATTCATTCAGGGGCTGTGACGCAACCTGGATTGACCATATCTAGACCCACAGCTGGATGAGACATAAGGGTGGACACTCTTGGGGCTGAGAGGTTTGGTGAGGTTGGGTGAGCCAACACAGACCCTTTAAGGCAATACTGCGTGGTACCCATCCCATGGGTCCCAAATCTCCAGGTTCAAGGGCATCTTCCTACATCGAAAACTTGCATGAGGAACCCAGAAGATGGTACACCGTGTGATTTTGAAAGGTTTCTAAAACGCACCTCATTTCTCATCTCCTTGTGCTCGGGTTCGCCATTCCAGCTACTTCACTAGCAATCTCCCTACTTGGAGAATCAGCACCTTTAACCTCCTGTTCCGTACAGGTTGCAATTTGTCCTGAGGATGAACGGGAAGAGGGGCAGCCAATGAGAGACTAGATCTAGGTGTTGGGACAGGCACAGGTCACTCTATTTTCTCATCAGGAAGAAGAAATAACCACAGGCTCAGCCTGCCACCCGGAACCAGAATAGGGCCTGAGGCAATCCCGCGCTTCTGCGGCCAGCTCCCAAAAAAGCCAGTTGAAAAACGGAGCACATGGGCACTGCAATTCACAACCCTGCAGAGTTATAAATGATAACTCTCGTCCACAAATATATTGAGGGAAGGCAACGAAGAGGATTTGAAAGCAAGGCAGAATTGCAGGAAACAGGTTTCAGGAGGTAGATTCGAATCGCCTTTAAAGCACATGAAAAGCGGCAAAACGTGGACAATGATGCCCTCGGCCAAAAAGGGCGTATGCGTTTTTTCCTGAATATATTCAGGAAAAAACGCATACGCCCTTTTTGGCCAACCAAGCAACATGGAAAAGCAAATCAGCACTACAAAGGAGTCTCGCTTCGAATCGGTCAAAAGGCCCATGCTGAAAAAAGTGTCAAAACCACAAAAGCAGGACAGGCCATGGAGAAATGGGAGCCTTGCTACACTGATGGGCGGGATGTAAATTGCCAGCAGCCACTCTGGAGAAGTGTACGGTGTGGCCTTAAACATCGAAAAAACAGAGCTTAGGGAGCATAGGGCACTTCCACTCATGGGCGTACAAATTGGGAAAACTAAAAATCAGCAAGACACAGGCACCCCAAAGTTTAGGGCTGCTCTGTTGACAAGAACCTCCACTTCATGACACCTTAAATATCCCAGGAAAGTGAAAAATGGATAAAGAAGTTGTGGTCCTTATGTACAATGGAATATCACTCAGCCATGAAATCAATGTCATAAGGCTAGTAGCAGCATGATGAGTGGATTTAGGTACGACGACTCTAAGTGAAATAAGTCACACAGAAAAAGACACTTATCATAAGCTATCACGTATAGAGGGAATGTAAAAACTGCTACACTTGAACTGAATTACAAAAGAGAACAGAGTCACACGTTTAGAAAACACACTATGGCTGCTTAACGGGAAAGATGAGGTGGTGTGATGCATAAAACAAGGATTTCAAATTAGCTCAGATACCGTTCCATACACCCAATATGTAATAGACAAGACCTACTCCTTGCTCAGTGAACTGGACTCAACACCCCCTATTCACCGCACAAGAATATATCTGACTAGTGAGAATCTTAAAACCTATGTATTGATATCTCTCTGGAAGTGAGTCAAGTGTGTGTAAAGCCGCATAAACACAGCTGTGAAAAGCAGCTAAACCCCATTATAAAAATAAATTAGTTTTAAAAACCCATGAAACAAAGACAGTGAAAGAGAGAGAAATTCTTACAAAATTCATTCAGGGGTGTGACGCAACCTGGATTGACCATATCTAGAGCCACAGCTGGATGAGACATAGGGTGGACACTCTTGGGGCTGAGAGGTTTGGTGAGGTTGGGTGAGCCAACACAGACCCTTTAAGGTAATACTGCGTGGTACCCATCCCATGGGTCCCAAATCTCCAGGTTCAAGGGCATCTTCCTACATCGAAAACTTGCATGAGGAACCCAGAAGACGGTACACCGTGTGATTTTGAAAGGTTTCTAAAACGCACCTCATTTCTCATCTCCTTGTGCTCGGGTTCGCCATTCCAGCTATTTTAGTAGCAATCACCCTACTTGGAGAATCAGCACCTTTAACCTCCTGTTCCGTACAGGTTGCAATTTGTCCTGAGGATGAACGGGAAGAGGGGCAACCAATGAGAGACTAGATCTAGGTGTTGGGACAGGCACAGGTCACTCTATTTTCCCATCAGGAAAAAGAAATAACCACAGGCTCAGCCTGCCACCCAGAACCAGCATAGGGCCTGAGGCATACCCGCGCTTTTGCGGCCAGCTCCCAAAAAAGCGAGTTGAAAAATGGAGCTCAGGGGCACTGCAATTCACAAACCTGCAGAGTTATAAATGATAAGTCTCGTCCAAAAATATATTGAGGGAAGGCAACGAAGAGGATTTGAAAGCAAGGCAGAATTGCAGGAAACAGATTTCAGGAGGTAGATTCGAATCGCCTTTAAAGCACATGAAAATCGGCCAAACGTGGACAATGATGCCCTTGGGCAAAAAGGGCGTATGCGTTTTTTCCTGAATATATTCAGGAAAAAACGCATACGCCCTTTTTGGCCAACCAAGCAAACTGGAAAGGCAAATCAGCGCTACAAAGAAGTCTCGCTTCCCATCCATCAAAAGGGCCATGCTGATTAAAGTGTCAAAACCACAAATGCAGGACAGGCCATGGAGAAATTGGAGCCTTGCTACGCTGATGGGCGGGATATAAATTGCGAACAGCCACTCTGGAGAAGTGTACGGTGTGCCCTGAAACATCGAAAAAACACAGTTTAGGGAGCATATGGCACTTCCACTCATGGGCTTATAAACTGGGAAAACTAAAAATCAGCAAGACACAGGCACCCCAAAGTTTCGGGCTGCTCTGTTGACAAGAACCTCCACTTCATGACACCTTAAATATCCCAGGAAAGAGAAAAATGGATAAAGAAGTTGTGGTCCTTATGTACAATGGAATATCACTCAGACATGAAATCAATGTCATAAGGCTAGTAGCAGCATGATGGGTGGATTTAGGTATGACGACTCTAAGGGAAATAAGTCACACAGAAAAAGAGACTTATCGTAAGCTATCACTTATAGAGGGAATGTAAAAACTGCTACACTTGAACTGAATTACAAAACAGAACAGAGTCACACGTTTAGAAAACACACTATGGCTGCTTAACGGGAAAGGTGAGGTGGGGTGATGCATAAAACAAGGGTTTCAAATTAGCTCAGATACCGTTCCATACACCCAATATGTAATAGACAAGACCTACTCCTTGCTCAGTGAACTGGACTCAACACCCCCTATTCACCGCACAAGTATATATCTGACTAGTAAGAATCTTAAAACCTATGTATTGATATCTGTCTGGAAGTGTGTCAATTGGGTGTAAAGCCGCATAAACACAGCCGTGAAAAGCAGCTAAACCCCATTATAAAAATAAATTAGTTTTAAAAACCCATGAAACAAAGACAGTGAAAGAGAGAGAAATTCTTACAAAATTCATTCAGTGGCTGTGACGCAACCTGGATTGACCATATCTAGAGCCACAGCTGGATGAGACATAAGGGTGGACACTCTTGGGGCTGAGAGGTTTGGTGAGGTTGGGTGAGCAAACGCAGACCCTTTAAAGTAATACTGTGTGGTACCCATCCCATGGGTCCCAAATCTCCAGTTTCAAGGGCGTCTTCCTGCATCGAAAACATGCATGAGAAACCCAGAAGATGGTACACCGTGTGATCGGGAAAGGTTTCTAAAACGCACCTCGTTTCTCATCTCCTTGTGCTCGGGTTCGCCATTCCAGATACTTTACTAGCAATCTCCCTTCTTGGAGAATCAGCACCTTTAACCTCCTGTTCTGTACAGGTTGCAATGTGTCCTGAGGATGAACGGGAAGAGGGGCAACCAATGAGAGACTAGATCTAGGTGTTGGGACAGGCACAGGTCACTCTATTTTCCCATCAGGAAGAAGAATTAAGCACAGGCTCAGCCTGCCGCCCGGAATCAGAATAGTGCCTGAGGCAATACCGCGATTTGAGGCCAGCTCCCAAAATAGCGAGTTGAAAAATGGAGCTGAGGGGCACTGCAATTCACAAACCTGCAGAATTATAAGTGATAACTCTCGTCCACAAATATATTGAGGGAAGGCAACGAAGAGGATTTGAAAGCAAGGCAGAACTGCAGGAAACAGATTTCAGGAGGTAGATTCAATTCGCCTTTAAAGCACATGAAAAGCGGCAAAACGTCGACAATGATGCCCTTGTCCAAAAAGGGCGTATGCGTTTTTTCCTGAATATATTCAGGAAAAAACGCATACGCCCTTTTTGGCCAACCAAGCAACCTGGAAAGGCAAATCAGCGCTACAAAGAAGTCTCGCTTCCCATCGGTCTAAAGGGCCATGCTGATAAAAGTGTCAAAACCACAAATGCAGGACAGGCCATGGAGAAATTGGAGCCTTGCTACGCTGATGGGCGGGATGTAAATTGCCAGCAGCCACTCTGGAGAAGTGTACGGTGTGTCCTGAAACATCGAAAAAACACAGCTTAGGGAGCATAGGGAACGTCCACTCATGGGCGTATAAATTGGGAAAAATAAAAATCAGCAAGACACAGGCACCCCAAAGTTTAGGGCTGCTCTGTTGACAAGAACCTCCACTTCATGACACCTTAAATATCCCCGGAAAGAGAAAAATGGATAAAGAAGTTGTGGTCCTTATGTACAATGGAATATCACTCAGACATGAAATCAATGTCATAAGGCAAGTAGAAGCAAGATGAGTGAACTTAGGTACGACGATTCTAAGTGAAATAAGTCACACAGAAAAAGAGACTTATCGTAAGCTATCACTTATAGAGGGAATGTAAAAACCGCTACACTTGAACTGAATTACAAAACAGAACAGAGTCACACGTTTAGAAAACACACTATGGCTGCTTAACGGGAAAGGTGAGGTGGGGTGATGCATAAAACAAGGGTTTCAAATTAGCTCAGATACCGTTCCATACACCCAATATGTAATAGACAAGACCTACTCCTTGCTCAGTGAACTGGACTCAACACCCCCTATTCACCGCACAAGTATATATCTGACTAGTAAGAATCTTAAAACCTATGTATTGATATCTCTCTGGAAGTGTGTCAATTGGGTGTAAAGCCGCATAAACACAGCCGTGAAAAGCAGCTAAACCCCATTATAAAAATAAATTAGTTTTAAAAACCCGTAAAACAAAGACAGTGAAAGAGAGAGAAATTCTTACAAAATTCGTTCAGGGGCTGTGATGCAACCTGGATTGACCATATCTAGACCCACAGCTGGATGAGAAATAAGGTTGGACACTCTTGGGGCTGACAGGTTGGGTGAGGTTGGGTGAGCAAACGCAGACCCTTTAAAGTAATACTGCGTGGTACCCATCCCATGGGTCCCAAATCTCCAGTTTCAAGGGCATCTTCCTACATCGAAAACATGCATGAGAAACTCAGAAGATGGTACACCGTGTGATTTTGAAAGGTTTCTAAAACGCACCCCATTTCTCACCTCTTTGTGCTCGGGTTCGCCTTTCCAGCTAATTTACTAGCAATCTCCCTACTTGCAGAATCAGCACCTTTAAGCTCCTGATCCATACAGGTTGCAATTTGTCCTGAGGATGAACGGGAAGAGGGGCAACCAATGAGAGACTAGATCTAGGTGTTGGGACAGGCACAGGTCACTCTATTTTCCCATCAGGAAGAAGAATTAAGCACAGGCTCAGCCTGCCGCCCGGAATCAGAATAGTGCCTGAGGCAATCCCGCGATTTGAGGCCAGCTCCCAAAAAAGCGAGTTGAAAAATAGAGCTGAGGGGCACTGCAATTCACAAACCTGCAGAATTATAAATGATAACTCTCGTCCACAAATATATTGAGGGAAGGCAACGAAGAGGATTTGAAAGCAAGGCAGAACTGCAGGAAACAGATTTCAGGAGGTAGATTCAAATCGCCTTTAAAGCACATGAAAAGCGGCAAAACGTCGACAATGATGCCCTTGGCCAAAAAGGGCGTATGCGTTTTTTCCTGAATATATTCAGGAAAAAACGCATACGCCCTTTTTGGCCAACCAAGCAACCTGGAAAGGCAAATCAGCGCTACAAAGAAGTCTCGCTTCCCATTGGTCTAAAGGGCCATGCTGATAAAAGTGTCAAAACAACAAATGCAGGACAGGCCATGGAGAAATGGCAGCCTTGCTACGCTGATGGGCGGGATGTAAATTGCCAGCAGCCACTCTGGAGAAGTGTACGGTGTGTCCTGAAACATCGAAAAAACACAGCTTAGGGAGCATAGGGAACGTCCACTCATGGGCGTATAAATTGGGAAAACTAAAAATCAGCAAGACACAGGCACCCCAAAGTTTAGGGCTGCTCTGTTGACAAGAACCTCCACTTCATGACACCTTAAATATCCCCGGAAAGAGAAAAATGGATAAAGAAGTTGTGGTCCTTATGTACAATGGAATATCACTCAGATATGAAATCAATGTCATAAGGCAAGTAGAAGCAAGATGAGTGAACTTAGGTACGACGATTCTAAGTGAAATAAGTCACACAGAAAAAGACACTTATCATAAGCTATCACTTATAGAGGGAATGTAAAAACCGCTACAGTTGAAATGAATTACAAAACAGAACAGACTCACACGTTTAGAAAACACACTATGGCTGCTTAACGGGAAAGGTGAGGTGGGGTGATGCATAAAACAAGGGTTTCAAATTCGCTCAGATACCGTTCCATACACCCAATATGTAATAGACAAGACCTACTCCTTGCTCAGTGAACTGGACTCAACACCCCCTATTCACCGCACAAGAATATATGTGACTAGTAAGAATCTTAAAACCTATGTATTGATATCTCTCTGGAAGTGAGTCAAGTGAGTGTAAATCCGCATAAACACAGCCGTGAAAAGCAGCTAAACCCCATTATAAAAATAAATTACTTTTAAAAACCCGTAAAACAAAGACAGTGAAAGAGAGAGAAATTCTTACAAAATTCGTTCAGAGGCTGTGATGCAACCTGGATTGACCATATCTAGACCCACAGCTGGATGAGACATAAGGGTGGACACTCTTGGGGATGAGAGGTTTGGTGAGGTTGGGTGAGCAAACGCAGACCCTTTAAAGTAATACTGTGTGGTACCCATCCCATGGGTCCCAAATGTCCAGGTTCAAGGGAATCTTCCTACATCGAAAACATGCATGATAAACCTAGAAGATGGTACACCGTCTGAACGGGAAAGGTTTCTGAAACGCACCTCATTTCTCATCTCCTTGTGCTCGGGTTCGCCATTCCAGCTTCTTAACTAGTAATCTCCCTACTTGGAGAAACAGCACCTTTAACCTCCTGTTCCATACAGGTTGCACTTTGTCCTGAGGATGAACGGGAAGAGGGGCAACCAATGAGAGACTAGATCTAGGTGTTGGGACAGGCACAGGTCACTCTATTTTCACATCAGGAAGAAGAATTAACCACAGGCTCAGCCTGCCGCCAGGAACCAGAATAGGGCCTGAGGCAATCCCGCGCTTCTGCGGCCACCTCCCAAAAAAGCCAGTTGAAAAATGGAGCACATGGGTACTGCAATTCACAAACCTGCAGAGTTATAAATAATAACTCTCGTCCACAAATATATTGAGGGAAGGCAACGAAGAGCATTTGAAAGCAAGGCAGAATTGCAGGAAACTGGTTTCAGGAGGTAGATTCGAATCGGCTTTAAAGCACATGAAAAGCGGCAAAACGTCGACAATGATGCCCTTGGCCAAAAAGGGCGTATGCGTTTTTTCCTGAATATATTCAGGAAAAAACGCATACGCCCTTTTTGGCCAACCAAGCAACCTGGAAAGGCAAATCAGCGCTACAAAGAAGTCTCGCTTCCCATCGGTCAAAAGGGCCATGCTGAAAAATGTGTCAAAACCACAAAAGCAGGACGGGCCATGGAGAAATGGGAGCCTTGCTACGCTGATGGGCGGGACGTTAATTGCCAGCAACCACTCTGGAGAAGTGTACGGTGTGGCCTTAAACATCGAAAAAACACAGCTTATGGAGCATAGGGCACTTCCACTCATGGGCGTATAAATTGGGAAAATTAAAAATCAGCAAGACACAGGCAAACCAAAGTTTAGGGCTGCTCTGTTGACAAGAACCTCCACTTCATGACACCTTAAATATCCCAGGAAAGAGAAAAATGGATAAAGAAGTTGTGGTCCTTATGTACAATGGAATATCACTCAGCCATGAAATCAATGTCATAAGGCTAGAAGCAGCATGATGAGTGGATTTAGGTACGATGACTCTAAGTGAAATAAGTCACACCGAAATAGACACTTATCATAAGCTATCACTTATAGAGGGAATGTAAAAACTGCTACACATGAACTGAATTACAAAAGAGAACAGAGTCACAGGTTTAGAAAACACACTATGGCTGCTTAACGGGAAAGGTGAGGTGGTGTGATGCATAAAACAAGGGTTTCAAATTAGCTCAGATACCGTTCCATACACCCAATATGTAATAGACAAGACCTACTCCTTGCTCAGTGAACTGGACTCAACACCCCCTATTCACCGCACAAGTATATATCTGACTAGTAAGAATCTTAAAACCTATGTATTGATATCTCTCTGGAAGTGTGTCAAGTGGGTGTAAAGCCGCATAAACACAGCCGTGAAAAGCAGCTAAACCCCATTATAAAAATAAATTACTTGTAAAAACCCGTAAAACAAAGACAGTGAAAGAAGAGAAATTCTTACACAATTCGTTCAGGGGTTGTGATGCAACCTGGATTGACCATATCTAGACCAACAGCTGGATGAGACCTAAGGGTGGACACTCTTGGGGCTGACAGGTTTGGTGAGGTTGGGTGAGCAAACGCAGACCCTTTAAAATAATACTGTGTGGTACCCATCCCATGGGTCCCAAATCTCCAGTTTCAAGGGCATCTTCCTGCATCGAAAACATGCATGAGAAACCCAGAAGATGGTACACCGTGTGATCGGGAAAGGTTTCTAAATCGCACCTCATTTCTCATCTCCTTGTGCTCGGGTTCGCCATTCCAGCTACTTTACTAGCAATCTCCCTTCTTGGAGAAAAAGCACCTTTAACCTCCTGATCTGTACAGGTTGCAATTTGTCCTGAGGAAGAACGGGAAGAGGGGCAACCAATGAGAGACTAGATCTAGGTGTTGGGACAGGCACAGGTCACTCTATTTTCCCGTCAGGAAGAAGAATTAACCACAGGCTCAGCCTGCCGCCCGGAACCAGAATAGGGCCTGAGGCAATCCCGCGCTTCTGCGGCCAGCTCCCAAAAAAGCCAGTTGAAAAATGCAGCACATGGGCACTGCAATTCACAAACCCGCAGAGTTATAAATGATAACTCTCGTCCACAAATATATTGAGGGAAGGCAACGAAGAGGATTTGAAAGCAAAGCAGAATTGCAGGAAACAGGTTTCAGGAGGTAGATTCGAATCACCTTTAAAGCACATGAAAGGTGGCATAACGTCGACAATGATGCCCTTGGCCAAAAAGGGCGTATGCGTTTTTTCCTGAATATATTCAGGAAAAAACGCATACGCCCTTTTTGGCCAACCAAGCAACCTGGAAAGGCAAATCAGCGCTACAATGAAGTCTCGCTTCCCATCGGTCAAAAGGGCCATGCTGCAAAAAGTGTCAAAACCAGAAACGCAGGACAGGCCATGGAGAAATGGCAGCCTTGCTACGCTGATGGGCGGGATGTAAATTGCCAGCAGCCACTCTGGAGAAGTGTACGGTGTGTCCTGAAACATCGAAAAAACACAGCTTAGGGAGCATAGGGAACGTCCACTCATGGGCGTATAAATTGGGAAAAATAAAAATCAGCAAGACACAGGCACCCCAAAGTTTAGGGCTGCTCTGTTGACAAGAACCTCCACTTCATGACACCTTAAATATCCCCGGAAAGAGAAAAATGGATAAAGAAGTTGTGGTCCTTATGTACAATGGAATATCACTCAGATATGAAATCAATGTCATAAGGCAAGTAGAAGCAAGATGAGTGAACTTAGGTACGACGATTCTAAGTGAAATAAGTCACACAGAAAAAGAGACTTATCGTAAGCTATCACTTATAGAGGGAATGTAAAAACCGCTACACTTGAACTGAATTACAAAACAGAACAGAGTCACACGTTTAGAAAACACACTATGGCTGCTTAACGGGAAAGGTGAGGTGGGGTGATGCATAAAACAAGGGTTTCAAATTAGCTCAGATACCGTTCCATACACCCAATATGTAATAGACAAGACCTACTCCTTGCTCAGTGAACTGGACTCAACACCCCCTATTCACCGCACAAGTATATATCTGACTAGTAAGAATCTTAAAACCTATGTATTGATATCTCTCTGGAAGTGTGTCAATTGGGTGTAAAGCCGCATAAACACAGCCGTGAAAAGCAGCTAAACCCCATTATAAAAATAAATTAGTTTTAAAAACCCGTAAAACAAAGACAGTGAAAGAGAGAGAAATTCTTACAAAATTCGTTCAGGGGCTGTGATGCAACCTGGATTGACCATATCTAGACCCACAGCTGGATGAGAAATAAGGTTGGACACTCTTGGGGCTGACAGGTTGGGTGAGGTTGGGTGAGCAAACGCAGACCCTTTAAAGTAATACTGCGTGGTACCCATCCCATGGGTCCCAAATCTCCAGTTTCAAGGGCATCTTCCTACATCGAAAACATGCATGAGAAACTCAGAAGATGGTACACCGTGTGATTTTGAAAGGTTTCTAAAACGCACCCCATTTCTCACCTCTTTGTGCTCGGGTTCGCCTTTCCAGCTAATTTACTAGCAATCTCCCTACTTGCAGAATCAGCACCTTTAAGCTCCTGATCCATACAGGTTGCAATTTGTCCTGAGGATGAACGGGAAGAGGGGCAACCAATGAGAGACTAGATCTAGGTGTTGGGACAGGCACAGGTCACTCTATTTTCCCATCAGGAAGAAGAATTAAGCACAGGCTCAGCCTGCCGCCCGGAATCAGAATAGTGCCTGAGGCAATCCCGCGATTTGAGGCCAGCTCCCAAAAAAGCGAGTTGAAAAATAGAGCTGAGGGGCACTGCAATTCACAAACCTGCAGAATTATAAATGATAACTCTCGTCCACAAATATATTGAGGGAAGGCAACGAAGAGGATTTGAAAGCAAGGCAGAACTGCAGGAAACAGATTTCAGGAGGTAGATTCAAATCGCCTTTAAAGCACATGAAAAGCGGCAAAACGTCGACAATGATGCCCTTGGCCAAAAAGGGCGTATGCGTTTTTTCCTGAATATATTCAGGAAAAAACGCATACGCCCTTTTTGGCCAACCAAGCAACCTGGAAAGGCAAATCAGCGCTACAAAGAAGTCTCGCTTCCCATTGGTCTAAAGGGCCATGCTGATAAAAGTGTCAAAACAACAAATGCAGGACAGGCCATGGAGAAATGGCAGCCTTGCTACGCTGATGGGCGGGATGTAAATTGCCAGCAGCCACTCTGGAGAAGTGTACGGTGTGTCCTGAAACATCGAAAAAACACAGCTTAGGGAGCATAGGGAACGTCCACTCATGGGCGTATAAATTGGGAAAACTAAAAATCAGCAAGACACAGGCACCCCAAAGTTTAGGGCTGCTCTGTTGACAAGAACCTCCACTTCATGACACCTTAAATATCCCCGGAAAGAGAAAAATGGATAAAGAAGTTGTGGTCCTTATGTACAATGGAATATCACTCAGATATGAAATCAATGTCATAAGGCAAGTAGAAGCAAGATGAGTGAACTTAGGTACGACGATTCTAAGTGAAATAAGTCACACAGAAAAAGACACTTATCATAAGCTATCACTTATAGAGGGAATGTAAAAACCGCTACAGTTGAAATGAATTACAAAACAGAACAGACTCACACGTTTAGAAAACACACTATGGCTGCTTAACGGGAAAGGTGAGGTGGGGTGATGCATAAAACAAGGGTTTCAAATTCGCTCAGATACCGTTCCATACACCCAATATGTAATAGACAAGACCTACTCCTTGCTCAGTGAACTGGACTCAACACCCCCTATTCACCGCACAAGAATATATGTGACTAGTAAGAATCTTAAAACCTATGTATTGATATCTCTCTGGAAGTGAGTCAAGTGAGTGTAAATCCGCATAAACACAGCCGTGAAAAGCAGCTAAACCCCATTATAAAAATAAATTACTTTTAAAAACCCGTAAAACAAAGACAGTGAAAGAGAGAGAAATTCTTACAAAATTCGTTCAGAGGCTGTGATGCAACCTGGATTGACCATATCTAGACCCACAGCTGGATGAGACATAAGGGTGGACACTCTTGGGGATGAGAGGTTTGGTGAGGTTGGGTGAGCAAACGCAGACCCTTTAAAGTAATACTGTGTGGTACCCATCCCATGGGTCCCAAATGTCCAGGTTCAAGGGAATCTTCCTACATCGAAAACATGCATGATAAACCTAGAAGATGGTACACCGTCTGAACGGGAAAGGTTTCTGAAACGCACCTCATTTCTCATCTCCTTGTGCTCGGGTTCGCCATTCCAGCTTCTTAACTAGTAATCTCCCTACTTGGAGAAACAGCACCTTTAACCTCCTGTTCCATACAGGTTGCACTTTGTCCTGAGGATGAACGGGAAGAGGGGCAACCAATGAGAGACTAGATCTAGGTGTTGGGACAGGCACAGGTCACTCTATTTTCACATCAGGAAGAAGAATTAACCACAGGCTCAGCCTGCCGCCAGGAACCAGAATAGGGCCTGAGGCAATCCCGCGCTTCTGCGGCCACCTCCCAAAAAAGCCAGTTGAAAAATGGAGCACATGGGTACTGCAATTCACAAACCTGCAGAGTTATAAATAATAACTCTCGTCCACAAATATATTGAGGGAAGGCAACGAAGAGCATTTGAAAGCAAGGCAGAATTGCAGGAAACTGGTTTCAGGAGGTAGATTCGAATCGGCTTTAAAGCACATGAAAAGCGGCAAAACGTCGACAATGATGCCCTTGGCCAAAAAGGGCGTATGCGTTTTTTCCTGAATATATTCAGGAAAAAACGCATACGCCCTTTTTGGCCAACCAAGCAACCTGGAAAGGCAAATCAGCGCTACAAAGAAGTCTCGCTTCCCATCGGTCAAAAGGGCCATGCTGAAAAATGTGTCAAAACCACAAAAGCAGGACGGGCCATGGAGAAATGGGAGCCTTGCTACGCTGATGGGCGGGACGTTAATTGCCAGCAACCACTCTGGAGAAGTGTACGGTGTGGCCTTAAACATCGAAAAAACACAGCTTATGGAGCATAGGGCACTTCCACTCATGGGCGTATAAATTGGGAAAATTAAAAATCAGCAAGACACAGGCAAACCAAAGTTTAGGGCTGCTCTGTTGACAAGAACCTCCACTTCATGACACCTTAAATATCCCAGGAAAGAGAAAAATGGATAAAGAAGTTGTGGTCCTTATGTACAATGGAATATCACTCAGCCATGAAATCAATGTCATAAGGCTAGAAGCAGCATGATGAGTGGATTTAGGTACGATGACTCTAAGTGAAATAAGTCACACCGAAATAGACACTTATCATAAGCTATCACTTATAGAGGGAATGTAAAAACTGCTACACATGAACTGAATTACAAAAGAGAACAGAGTCACAGGTTTAGAAAACACACTATGGCTGCTTAACGGGAAAGGTGAGGTGGTGTGATGCATAAAACAAGGGTTTCAAATTAGCTCAGATACCGTTCCATACACCCAATATGTAATAGACAAGACCTACTCCTTGCTCAGTGAACTGGACTCAACACCCCCTATTCACCGCACAAGTATATATCTGACTAGTAAGAATCTTAAAACCTATGTATTGATATCTCTCTGGAAGTGTGTCAAGTGGGTGTAAAGCCGCATAAACACAGCCGTGAAAAGCAGCTAAACCCCATTATAAAAATAAATTACTTGTAAAAACCCGTAAAACAAAGACAGTGAAAGAAGAGAAATTCTTACACAATTCGTTCAGGGGTTGTGATGCAACCTGGATTGACCATATCTAGACCAACAGCTGGATGAGACCTAAGGGTGGACACTCTTGGGGCTGACAGGTTTGGTGAGGTTGGGTGAGCAAACGCAGACCCTTTAAAATAATACTGTGTGGTACCCATCCCATGGGTCCCAAATCTCCAGTTTCAAGGGCATCTTCCTGCATCGAAAACATGCATGAGAAACCCAGAAGATGGTACACCGTGTGATCGGGAAAGGTTTCTAAATCGCACCTCATTTCTCATCTCCTTGTGCTCGGGTTCGCCATTCCAGCTACTTTACTAGCAATCTCCCTTCTTGGAGAAAAAGCACCTTTAACCTCCTGATCTGTACAGGTTGCAATTTGTCCTGAGGAAGAACGGGAAGAGGGGCAACCAATGAGAGACTAGATCTAGGTGTTGGGACAGGCACAGGTCACTCTATTTTCCCGTCAGGAAGAAGAATTAACCACAGGCTCAGCCTGCCGCCCGGAACCAGAATAGGGCCTGAGGCAATCCCGCGCTTCTGCGGCCAGCTCCCAAAAAAGCCAGTTGAAAAATGCAGCACATGGGCACTGCAATTCACAAACCCGCAGAGTTATAAATGATAACTCTCGTCCACAAATATATTGAGGGAAGGCAACGAAGAGGATTTGAAAGCAAAGCAGAATTGCAGGAAACAGGTTTCAGGAGGTAGATTCGAATCACCTTTAAAGCACATGAAAGGTGGCATAACGTCGACAATGATGCCCTTGGCCAAAAAGGGCGTATGCGTTTTTTCCTGAATATATTCAGGAAAAAACGCATACGCCCTTTTTGGCCAACCAAGCAACCTGGAAAGGCAAATCAGCGCTACAATGAAGTCTCGCTTCCCATCGGTCAAAAGGGCCATGCTGCAAAAAGTGTCAAAACCAGAAACGCAGGACAGGCCATGGAGAAATGGCAGCCTTGCTACGCTGATGGGCGGGATGTAAATTGCCAGCAGCCACTCTGGAGAAGTGTACGGTGTGTCCTGAAACATCGAAAAAACACAGCTTAGGGAGCATAGGGAACGTCCACTCATGGGCGTATAAATTGGGAAAAATAAAAATCAGCAAGACACAGGCACCCCAAAGTTTAGGGCTGCTCTGTTGACAAGAACCTCCACTTCATGACACCTTAAATATCCCCGGAAAGAGAAAAATGGATAAAGAAGTTGTGGTCCTTATGTACAATGGAATATCACTCAGATATGAAATCAATGTCATAAGGCAAGTAGAAGCAAGATGAGTGAACTTAGGTACGACGATTCTAAGTGAAATAAGTCACACAGAAAAAGAGACTTATCGTAAGCTATCACTTATAGAGGGAATGTAAAAACCGCTACACTTGAACTGAATTACAAAACAGAACAGAGTCACACGTTTAGAAAACACACTATGGCTGCTTAACGGGAAAGGTGAGGTGGGGTGATGCATAAAACAAGGGTTTCAAATTAGCTCAGATACCGTTCCATACACCCAATATGTAATAGACAAGACCTACTCCTTGCTCAGTGAACTGGACTCAACACCCCCTATTCACCGCACAAGTATATATCTGACTAGTAAGAATCTTAAAACCTATGTATTGATATCTCTCTGGAAGTGTGTCAATTGGGTGTAAAGCCGCATAAACACAGCCGTGAAAAGCAGCTAAACCCCATTATAAAAATAAATTAGTTTTAAAAACCCGTAAAACAAAGACAGTGAAAGAGAGAGAAATTCTTACAAAATTCGTTCAGGGGCTGTGATGCAACCTGGATTGACCATATCTAGACCCACAGCTGGATGAGAAATAAGGTTGGACACTCTTGGGGCTGACAGGTTGGGTGAGGTTGGGTGAGCAAACGCAGACCCTTTAAAGTAATACTGCGTGGTACCCATCCCATGGGTCCCAAATCTCCAGTTTCAAGGGCATCTTCCTACATCGAAAACATGCATGAGAAACTCAGAAGATGGTACACCGTGTGATTTTGAAAGGTTTCTAAAACGCACCCCATTTCTCACCTCTTTGTGCTCGGGTTCGCCTTTCCAGCTAATTTACTAGCAATCTCCCTACTTGCAGAATCAGCACCTTTAAGCTCCTGATCCATACAGGTTGCAATTTGTCCTGAGGATGAACGGGAAGAGGGGCAACCAATGAGAGACTAGATCTAGGTGTTGGGACAGGCACAGGTCACTCTATTTTCCCATCAGGAAGAAGAATTAAGCACAGGCTCAGCCTGCCGCCCGGAATCAGAATAGTGCCTGAGGCAATCCCGCGATTTGAGGCCAGCTCCCAAAAAAGCGAGTTGAAAAATAGAGCTGAGGGGCACTGCAATTCACAAACCTGCAGAATTATAAATGATAACTCTCGTCCACAAATATATTGAGGGAAGGCAACGAAGAGGATTTGAAAGCAAGGCAGAACTGCAGGAAACAGATTTCAGGAGGTAGATTCAAATCGCCTTTAAAGCACATGAAAAGCGGCAAAACGTCGACAATGATGCCCTTGGCCAAAAAGGGCGTATGCGTTTTTTCCTGAATATATTCAGGAAAAAACGCATACGCCCTTTTTGGCCAACCAAGCAACCTGGAAAGGCAAATCAGCGCTACAAAGAAGTCTCGCTTCCCATTGGTCTAAAGGGCCATGCTGATAAAAGTGTCAAAACAACAAATGCAGGACAGGCCATGGAGAAATTGGAGCCTTGCTACGCTGATGGGCGGGATGTAAATTGCCAGCAGCCACTCTGGAGAAGTGTACGGTGTGTCCTGAAACATCGAAAAAACACAGCTTAGGGAGCATAGGGAACGTCCACTCATGGGCGTATAAATTGGGAAAACTAAAAATCAGCAAGACACAGGCACCCCAAAGTTTAGGGCTGCTCTGTTGACAAGAACCTCCACTTCATGACACCTTAAATATCCCCGGAAAGAGAAAAATGGATAAAGAAGTTGTGGTCCTTATGTACAATGGAATATCACTCAGATATGAAATCAATGTCATAAGGCAAGTAGAAGCAAGATGAGTGAACTTAGGTACGACGATTCTAAGTGAAATAAGTCACACAGAAAAAGACACTTATCATAAGCTATCACTTATAGAGGGAATGTAAAAACCGCTACAGTTGAAATGAATTACAAAACAGAACAGACTCACACGTTTAGAAAACACACTATGGCTGCTTAACGGGAAAGGTGAGGTGGGGTGATGCATAAAACAAGGGTTTCAAATTCGCTCAGATACCGTTCCATACACCCAATATGTAATAGACAAGACCTACTCCTTGCTCAGTGAACTGGACTCAACACCCCCTATTCACCGCACAAGAATATATGTGACTAGTAAGAATCTTAAAACCTATGTATTGATATCTCTCTGGAAGTGAGTCAAGTGAGTGTAAATCCGCATAAACACAGCCGTGAAAAGCAGCTAAACCCCATTATAAAAATAAATTACTTTTAAAAACCCGTAAAACAAAGACAGTGAAAGAGAGAGAAATTCTTACAAAATTCGTTCAGAGGCTGTGATGCAACCTGGATTGACCATATCTAGACCCACAGCTGGATGAGACATAAGGGTGGACACTCTTGGGGATGAGAGGTTTGGTGAGGTTGGGTGAGCAAACGCAGACCCTTTAAAGTAATACTGTGTGGTACCCATCCCATGGGTCCCAAATGTCCAGGTTCAAGGGAATCTTCCTACATCGAAAACATGCATGATAAACCTAGAAGATGGTACACCGTCTGAACGGGAAAGGTTTCTGAAACGCACCTCATTTCTCATCTCATTGTGCTCGGGTTCGCCATTCCAGCTTCTTAACTAGTAATCTCCCTACTTGGAGAAACAGCACCTTTAACCTCCTGTTCCATACAGGTTGCACTTTGTCCTGAGGATGAACGGGAAGAGGGGCAACCAATGAGAGACTAGATCTAGGTGTTGGGACAGGCACAGGTCACTCTATTTTCACATCAGGAAGAAGAATTAACCACAGGCTCAGCCTGCCGCCAGGAACCAGAATAGGGCCTGAGGCAATCCCGCGCTTCTGCGGCCACCTCCCAAAAAAGCCAGTTGAAAAATGGAGCACATGGGTACTGCAATTCACAAACCTGCAGAGTTATAAATAATAACTCTCGTCCACAAATATATTGAGGGAAGGCAACGAAGAGCATTTGAAAGCAAGGCAGAATTGCAGGAAACTGGTTTCAGGAGGTAGATTCGAATCGGCTTTAAAGCACATGAAAAGCGGCAAAACGTCGACAATGATGCCCTTGGCCAAAAAGGGCGTATGCGTTTTTTCCTGAATATATTCAGGAAAAAACGCATACGCCCTTTTTGGCCAACCAAGCAACCTGGAAAGGCAAATCAGCGCTACAAAGAAGTCTCGCTTCCCATCGGTCAAAAGGGCCATGCTGAAAAATGTGTCAAAACCACAAAAGCAGGACGGGCCATGGAGAAATGGGAGCCTTGCTACGCTGATGGGCGGGACGTTAATTGCCAGCAACCACTCTGGAGAAGTGTACGGTGTGGCCTTAAACATCGAAAAAACACAGCTTATGGAGCATAGGGCACTTCCACTCATGGGCGTATAAATTGGGAAAATTAAAAATCAGCAAGACACAGGCAAACCAAAGTTTAGGGCTGCTCTGTTGACAAGAACCTCCACTTCATGACACCTTAAATATCCCAGGAAAGAGAAAAATGGATAAAGAAGTTGTGGTCCTTATGTACAATGGAATATCACTCAGCCATGAAATCAATGTCATAAGGCTAGAAGCAGCATGATGAGTGGATTTAGGTACGATGACTCTAAGTGAAATAAGTCACACCGAAATAGACACTTATCATAAGCTATCACTTATAGAGGGAATGTAAAAACTGCTACACATGAACTGAATTACAAAAGAGAACAGAGTCACAGGTTTAGAAAACACACTATGGCTGCTTAACGGGAAAGGTGAGGTGGTGTGATGCATAAAACAAGGGTTTCAAATTAGCTCAGATACCGTTCCATATACCCAATATGTAATAGACAAGACCTACTCCTTGCTCAGTGAACTGGACTCAACACCCCCTATTCACCGCACAAGTATATATCTGACTAGTAAGAATCTTAAAACCTATGTATTGATATCTCTCTGGAAGTGTGTCAAGTGGGTGTAAAGCCGCATAAACACAGCCGTGAAAAGCAGCTAAACCCCATTATAAAAATAAATTACTTGTAAAAACCCGTAAAACAAAGACAGTGAAAGAAGAGAAATTCTTACACAATTCGTTCAGGGGTTGTGATGCAACCTGGATTGACCATATCTAGACCAACAGCTGGATGAGACCTAAGGGTGGACACTCTTGGGGCTGACAGGTTTGGTGAGGTTGGGTGAGCAAACGCAGACCCTTTAAAATAATACTGTGTGGTACCCATCCCATGGGTCCCAAATCTCCAGTTTCAAGGGCATCTTCCTGCATCGAAAACATGCATGAGAAACCCAGAAGATGGTACACCGTGTGATCGGGAAAGGTTTCTAAATCGCACCTCATTTCTCATCTCCTTGTGCTCGGGTTCGCCATTCCAGCTACTTTACTAGCAATCTCCCTTCTTGGAGAAAAAGCACCTTTAACCTCCTGATCTGTACAGGTTGCAATTTGTCCTGAGGAAGAACGGGAAGAGGGGCAACCAATGAGAGACTAGATCTAGGTGTTGGGACAGGCACAGGTCACTCTATTTTCCCGTCAGGAAGAAGAATTAACCACAGGCTCAGCCTGCCGCCCGGAACCAGAATAGGGCCTGAGGCAATCCCGCGCTTCTGCGGCCAGCTCCCAAAAAAGCCAGTTGAAAAATGCAGCACATGGGCACTGCAATTCACAAACCCGCAGAGTTATAAATGATAACTCTCGTCCACAAATATATTGAGGGAAGGCAACGAAGAGGATTTGAAAGCAAAGCAGAATTGCAGGAAACAGGTTTCAGGAGGTAGATTCGAATCACCTTTAAAGCACATGAAAGGTGGCATAACGTCGACAATGATGCCCTTGGCCAAAAAGGGCGTATGCGTTTTTTCCTGAATATATTCAGGAAAAAACGCATACGCCCTTTTTGGCCAACCAAGCAACCTGGAAAGGCAAATCAGCGCTACAAAGAAGTCTCGCTTCCCATCGGTCTAAAGGGCCATGCTGATAAAAGTGTCAAAACCACAAATGCAGGACAGGCCATGGAGAAATTGGAGCCTTGCTACGCTGATGGGCGGGATGTAAATTGCCAGCAGCCACTCTGGAGAAGTGTACGGTGTGTCCTGAAACATCGAAAAAACACAGCTTAGGGAGCATAGGGCACGTCCACTCATGGGCGTATAAATTGGGAAAACTAAAAATCAGCAAGACACAGGCACCCCAAAGTTTAGGGCTGCTCTGTTGACAAGAACCTCCAGTTCATGACACCTTAAATATCCCAGGAAAGAGAAAAATGGATAAAGAAGTTGTGGTCCTTATGTACAATGGAATATCACTCAGACATGAAATCAATGTCATAAGGCTAGGAGAAACAAGATGAGTGGATTTAGGTACGACGATTCCAAGTGAAATAAGTCACACAGAAAAAGACACTTATCATAAGGTATCACTTATAGAGGGAATGTAAAAACCGCTACACTTGAACTGAATTACAAAACAGAACAGAGTCACACGTTTAGAAAACACACTATGGCTGCTTAACGGGAAAGGTGAGGTGGGGTGATGCATAAAACAAGGGTTTCAAATTCGCTCAGATACCGTTCCATACACCCAATATGTAATAGAAAAGACCTACTCCTTGCTCAGTGAACTGGACACAACACCCCCTATTCACCGCACAAGAATATACGTGACTAGTAAGAATCTTAAAACCTATGTATTGATATGTGTCTGGAAGTGAGTCAAGTGGGTGTAAAGCAGCTTAAACACAGCCGTGAAAAGCAGCTAAACCCCATTATAAAAATAAATTACTTTTAAAAACCCGTAAAACAAAGACAGTGAAAGAGAGAGAAATTCTTACAAAATTCGTTCAGGGGCTGTGATGCAACCTGGATTGACCATATCTAGACCCACAGCTGGATGAGACATAAGGGTGGACACTCTTGGGGCTGAGAGGTTTGGTGAGGTTGGGTGAGCAAACGCAGACCCTTTAAAGTAATACTGCGTGGTACCCATCCCATGGGTCCCAAATCTCCAGGTTCAAGGGCATCTTCCTACGTCGAAAACATGCATGAGAAACCCAGAAGATGGTACACCGTGTGATTTTGAAAGGTTTCCAAAATGAACCACATTTCTCATCTCCTTGTGCTGGGGTTCGCCTTTCCAGCTACTTTACTAGCAATCTCCCTACTTGGAGAATCAGCACCTTTAAGCTCCTGTTCCCTACAGGTTGCAATTTGTCCTGAGGATGAACGGGAAGACGGGCAACCAATGAGAGACTAGATCTAGGTGTTGGGACAGGCACAGGTCACTCTATTTTCCCATCAGGAAGAAGAATTAAACACAGGTTCAGCCTGCCGCCGGGAACCAGAATAGGGCCTGAGGCAATCCCGTGCTTTTGCGGCCAGCTCCCAAAAAAGACAGTTGAAAAATGGAGCTCAGGGGCACTGCAATTCACAAACCTGCTGAGTTATAAATGATACCTCTCGTCCACAAATATATTGAGGGAAGGCAACGAAGAGGATTTGAAAGCAAGGCAGAATTGCAGGAAACAGGTTTCAGGAGGTAGATTCGAATCGCCTTTAAAGCACATGAAAGGTGGCAAAACGTCGACAATGATGACCTTGGCCAAAAAGGGCGTATGCGTTGTTTCCTGAATATATTCAGGAAACAACGCATACGCCCTTTTTGGCCAACCAAGCAACCTGGAAAGGCAAATCAGCGTTACCAAGAATTCTCGCTTCCATCGGTCAAAAGGGCCATGCTGCAAAAATTTTCAAAACCAGAAATGCAGGACAGGCCATGGAGAAATGGCAGCCTTGCTACGCTGATGGGAGGGATGTAAATTGCCAACAGCCACTCTGGAGAAGTGTACGGTGTGTCCTGAAACATCGAAAAAACACAGCTTAGGGAGCATAGGGCACGTCCACTCATGGGCGTATAAATTGGGAAAAATAAAAATCAGCAAGACACAGGCACCCCAAAGTTTAGGGCAGCTCTGTTGACAAGAACCTCCACTTCATGACACCGTAAATATCCCAGGAAAGAGAAAAATGGATAAAGAAGTTGTGGTCCTTATGTACAATGGAATATCACTCAGACATGAAATCAATGTCATAAGGCTAGTAGAAGCAAGATGAGTGGATTTAGGAACGACGATTCTAAGTGAAATAAGTCACACAGAAAAAGACACTTATCATAAGCTATCACTTAGAGAGGGAATGTAAAAACCGCTACACTTGAACTGAATTACAAAACAGAATAGAGTCACACGTTTAGAAAACACACTATGGCTGCTTAACGGGAAAGGTGAGGTGGGGTGTTGCATAAAACAAGGGCTTCAAATTCGCTCAGATACCGTTCCATACACCCAATATGTAATAGACAAGACCTACTCCTTGCTCAGTGAACTGGACTCAACACCCCCTATTCACCGCACAATAATATGTCTGACTAGTAAGAATCGTAAAACCTATGTATTGATATCTCTCTGGAAGTGAGTCAAGTGGGTGTAAAGCCGCATAAACACAGCCGTGAAAGGCAGCTAAACCCCATTATAAAAATAAATTACTTTTAAAAACCCGTAAAACAAAGACAGTGAAAGAGAGAGAAATTCTTACATAATTCGTTCAGGGGCTTTGATGCAACCTGGATTGACCATATCTAGACCCACAGCTGGATGAGACATAAGGGTGGACACTCTTGGGGCTGAGAGGCTGGGTGAGGTTGGGTGAGCAAACGCAGAACCTTTAAAGTAATACTGCGTGGTACCCATCCCATGGGTCCCAAATCTCCAGGTTCAAGGGCATCTTCCTACATCGAAAACATGCATGAGAAACCCAGTATAAGGTACACCGTGTGATTTTGAAAGGTTTCTAAAACGCACCTCATTTCTCATCTCCTTGTGCTCGGGTTCGCCATTCCAGGTACTTTACTAGCAATCTCCCTACTTGGAGAATCAGCACCTTTAACCTCCTGTTCTGTACAGGTTGCAATTTGTCCTGAGGATGAACGGGAAGAGGGGCAACCAATGAGAGACTAGATCTAGGTGTTGGGACAGGCACAGGTCACTCTATTTTCCCATCAGGAAGAAGAATTAACCACAGGCTCAGCCTGCCCCCCGGAACCTGAATAGGGCCTGAGGCAATCCCGTGCTTTTGCGGCCAGCTCCCAAAAAAGACAGTTGAAAAATGGAGCTCAGGGGCACTGCCATTGACAAACCCGCAGAGTTATAAATGGTAACTCTCGTCAACAAATATATTGAGGGAAGGCAACGAAGAGGATTTGAAAGCAAGGCAGAATTGCAGGAAACATGTTTCAAGAGGTAGATTCGAATCGCCTTTAAAGCACATGAAAAGTGGCAAAATGTCGACAGTGATTCCCTTGGCCAAAAAGGGCGTATGCGTTTTTTCCTGAATATATTCAGGAAAAGACGGATACGCCCTTTTTGGCCAACCAAGCAACCTGGAAAGGCAGATCAGCGCTACAAAGAAGTCTCGCTTCCCATCGGTCAAAAGGGCCATGCTGCAAAAAGTGTCAAAACCAGAAATGCAGGACAGGCCATGGAGAAATGGCAGCCTTGCTACGCTGATGGGCGGGATGTAAATTGCCAAGAGCCACTCTGGAGAAGTGTACGGTGTGTCCTGAAACATCGAAAAAACAGCTTAGGGAGCATAGGGCACGTGCACTCATGGGCGTATAAATTGGGAAAACTAAAAATCAGCAAGACACAGGCACCCCAATGTTTAGGGCTGCTATGTTGACAAGAACCTCCACTTCATGACACCTTAAATATCCCAGGAAAGAGAAAAATGGATAAAGAAGTTGTGGTCCTTATGTACAAAGGAATATCACTCAGACATGAAATCAATGTCATAAGGCTAGTAGAAGCAAGATGAGTGGATTTAGGTATGACGATTCTAAGTGAACTAAGTCACACAGAAAAAGACACTTATCATAAGCTATCACTTATAGAGGGAATGTAAAAACCGCTACACTTGAACTGAATTACAAAGGGAACAGAGTCACACGTTTAGAAAACACACTATGGCTGCTTAACGGGAAAGGTGAGGTGGGGTGATGCATAAAACAAGGGTTTCAAATTCGCTCAGATACCGTTCCATACACCCAATATGTAATAGACAAGGCCTACTCCTTGCTCAGTGAACTGGACTCAACACCCCCTATTCACCGCACAAGAATATATCTGACTAGTAATAATCGTAAAACCTATGTATTGATATCTCTCTGGAAGTGATTCAAGTGGGTGTAAAGCCGCATAAACACAGCCGTGAAAAGCAGCTAAACCCCATTATAAAAATAAATTACTTTTAAAAACCCGTAAAACAAAGACAGTGAAAGAGAGAGAAATTCTTACAAAATTCGTTCAGGGGCTGTGATGCAACCTGGATTGACCATATCTAGACCCACAGCTGGATGAGACATAAGGTTGGACACTCTTGGGGCTGACAGGTTGGGTGAGGTTGGGTGAGCAAACGCAGACCCTTTAAAGTAATACTGCGTGGTACCCATCCCATGGGTCCCAAATCTCCAGGTTCAAGGGCATCTTCCTACATCGAAAACATGCATGAGAAACTCAGAAGATGGTACACCGTGTGATTTTGAAAGGTTTCTAAAACGCACCCCATTTCTCACCTCCTTGTGCTCGGGTTCGCCTTTCCAGCTACTTTACTATCAATCTCCCTACTTGCAGAATCAGCACCTTTAAGCTCCTGATCCATACAGGTTGCAATTTGTCCTGAGGATGAACGGGAAGAGGGGCAACCAATGAGAGACTAGATCTAGGTGTTGGGACAGGCACAGGTTACTTTATTTTCCCATCAGGAAGAAGAATTAACCACAGGCTCAGCCTGCCGCCCAGAAGCACAATAGCGCCTGAGGCAATACTGCGCTTTTGCGGCCAGCTCCCAAAAAAGCGAGTTGAAAAATGGAGCTCAGGGACACTGCAATTCACAAACCCGCAGAGTTATAAATGATAACTCTCATCCACAGATATATTGAGGGAATGGAACGAAGAGGATTTGAAAGCAAGGCAGAATTGCAGGAAACAGATTTCAGGAGGTAGATTCGAATTGCCTTTAAAGCACATGAAAAGCGGCAAAAGGTCGACAATGATGCCCTTGGCCAAAAAGTGCGTATGCGTTTTTTCCTGAATATATTCAGGAAAAAACGCATACGCCCTTTTTGGCCAACCAAGCACCCTGGAAAGGCAAATCAGCGCTACAAAGAAGTCTCGCTTCCCATCGGTCAAAAGGGCCATGCTGCAAAAAGTGTCAAAACCAGAAATGCAGTACAGGCCATGGAGAAATGGCAGACTTGCTACGCTGATAGGCGGGATGTTAATTGCCAACAACCACTCTGGAGAGGTGTACGGTGTGTCCTGAAACATCGAAAAAACACAGCTTAGGGAGCATAGGGCACGTCCACTCATGGGCGTATAAATTGGGAAAACTAAAAATCAGCAAGACACAGGCACCCCAAAGTTTAGGGCTGCTCTGTTGACAAGAACCTCCAGTTCATGACACCTTAAATATCCCAGGAAAGAGAAAAATGGATAAAGAAGTTGTGGTCCTTATGTACAATGGAATATCACTCAGACATGAAATCAATGTCATGAGGATAGGAGAAGCAAGATGAGTGGATTTAGGTACGACGATTCCAAGTGAAATAAGTCACACAGAAAAAGACACTTATCATAAGGTATCACTTATAGAGGGAATGTAAAAACCGCTACACTTGAACTGAATTACAAAACAGAACAGAGTCACACGTTTAGAAAACACACTATGGCTGCTTAACGGGAAAGATGAGGTGGGGTGATGCATAAAACAAGGGTTTCAAATTCGCTCAGATACCGTTCCATACACCCAATATGTAATAGACAAGACCTACTCCTTGCTCAGTGAACTGGACACAACACCCCCTATTCACCGCACAAGAATATATGTGACTAGTAATAATCGTAAAACCTATGTATTGATATCTCTCTGGAAGTGAGTCAAGTGGGTGTAAAGCCGCTTAAACACAGCCGTGAAAAGCAGCTAAACCCCATTATAAAAATAAATTACTTTTAAAAACCCGTAAAACAAAGACAGTGAAAGAGAGAGAAATTCTTACAAAATTCGTTCAGGGGCTGTGATGCAACCTGGATTGACCATATCTAGACCCACAGCTGGATGAGACATAAGGGTGGACACTGTTGGGGCTGAGAGTTTTGGTGAGGTTGGGTGAGCAAACACAGACCCTTTAAAGTAATACTGCGTGGTACCCATCCCATGGGTCCCAAATCTCCAGGTTCAAGGGCATCTTCCTACATCGAAAACATGCATGAGAAACCCAGAAGATGGTACACCGTGTGATTTTGAAAGGTTTCCAAAATGAACCACATTTCTCATCTCCTTGTGCTGGGGTTCGCCTTTCCAGCTACTTTACTAGCAATCTCCCTACTTGGAGAATCAGCACCTTTAAGCTCCTGTTCCCTACAGGTTGCAATTTGTCCTGAGGATGAACGGGAAGACGGGCAACCAATGAGAGACTAGATCTAGGTGTTGGGACAGGCACAGGTCACTCTATTTTCCCATCAGGAAGAAGAATTAAACACAGGTTCAGCCTGCCGCCGGGAACCAGAATAGGGCCTGAGGCAATCCCGTGCTTTTGCGGCCAGCTCCCAAAAAAGCGAGTTGAAAAATGGAGCTCAGGGACACTGCAGTTCACAAACCCGCAGAGTTATAAATGATAACTCTCATCCACAGATATATTGAGGGAAGGCAAGGAAGAGGATTTGAAAGCAAGGCAGAATTGCAGGAAACAGGTTTCAGGAGGTAGATTCGAATCGCCTTTAAAGCACATGAAAGGTGGCAAAACGTCGACAATGATGACCTTGGCCAAAAAGGGCGTATGCGTTGTTTCCTGAATATATTCAGGAAAAAACGCATACGCCCTTTTTGGCCAACCAAGCAACCTGGAAAGGCAAATCAGCGCTACCAAGAATTCTCGCTTCCCATCGGTCAAAAGGGCCATGCTGCAAAAATTTTCAAAACCAGAAATGCAGGACAGGCCATGGAGAAATGGCAGCCTTGCTACGCTGATGGGAGGGATGTAAATTGCCAACAGCCACTCTGGAGAAGTGTACGGTGTGTCCTGAAACATCAAAAAAACACAGCTTAGGGAGCATAGGGCACGTCCACTCATGGGCGTATAAATTGGGAAAACTAAAAATCAGCAAGACACAGGCACCCCAAAGTTTAGGGCAGCTCTGTTGACAAGAACCTCCACTTCATGACACCGTAAATACCCCAGGAAAGAGAAAAATGGATAAAGAAGTTGTGGTCCTTATGTACAATGGAATATCACTCAGACATGAAATCAATGTCATAAGGCTAGTAGAAGCAAGATGAGTGGATTTAGGAACGACGATTCTAAGTGAAATAAGTCACACAGAAAAAGACACTTATCATAAGCTATCACTTAGAGAGGGAATGTAAAAACCGCTACACTTGAACTGAATTACAAAACAGAACAGAGTCACACGTTTAGAAAACACACTATGGCTGCTTAACGGGAAAGGTGAGTTGGGGTGATGCATAAAACAAGGGTTTCAAATTCACTCAGATACCGTTCCATACACCCAATATGTAATAGACAAGACCAACTCCTTGCTCAGTGAACTGGACTCAACACCCCCTATTCACCGCACAATAATATGTCTGACTAGTAAGAAGCGTAAAACCTATGTATTGATATCTCTCTGGAAGTGAGTCAAGTGGGTGTAAAGCCGCATAAACACAGCCGTGAAAGGCAGCTAAACCCCATTATAAAAATAAATTACTTTTAAAAACCCGTAAAAGAAAGACAGTGAAAGAGAGAGAAATTCTTACAAAATTCTTTCAGGGGCTGTGATGCAACCTGGATTGACCATATCTAGACCCACAGCTGGATGAGACATAAGGGTGGACACTCTTGGGGCTGAGTCTCCAAGGTAGGGGAGATTGCTTGTAAAGTTCCTGCATTGGCGAACCCGAGCACAAGGAGATGAGAAATGAGGTGCGTTTTAAGAAACCTTTCAAATCAC